>NC_063340.1:483836-500384 GCF_021869965.1 Rhincodon typus | reverse complement strand
TCTACACTCTTTTGGAGACTCTCTCCATTTTAAATAATAGTCGTCTTCTTCCTACCAAAGTGTATGACCTCCTTTTCCTACATTAAATTCCATCTGCTACCTTTTTTGTCCACTTAACTTATCTGTATCCCCTTGCAAGTTCTTTATGTCCTCTTCAAAACGTGTCCTGCCACAAAATTTTTGAATGCCTCCCCCTCCAAGTTATTAATATAGATAGTAAATAGTTATGAGCCTAGGACTGATCCTTGTGGAACTCCACTAGTTATGTCTTTGCAACCTAAAAAGGCACATTCATCCTGACTTGTCTGTCTCTGTGTGTTAACTGATGATCAATCATATAAATACATTATCCCACATACGTGAGATCCTATCTTGTGCATAACATTTTATGTAGAATTCAATAATGAATGCTTTCTGGAAATCCAAATACACTACATCTTCTGCTTTTCCTTTATCAGTTCTGTTTCATGTATCCCAAAATCATGCTGTACAAATTGACAGACATGATTTGCCTTTCACAAAACCATATTGACTCTGTTTGATTGCATTAATCTTTTCCAGATGTCCTGATATTTCTTCATTGATAAAGAACTCTGGCATTTTCCCAAAGGCAGATGTTAGGCTAACTGGCCTATAGTTTCCTGCTTACTGTGTTCCTTCCTGTTTGAACAGATGTGTCATATTAGTGGTTTGGTTATTTGCTGGATTCTCCCAGAATCTAGTGGATTATTTTGAGCAATTCCTCCAATTTCTCTGCAGCCGCTTCCTTTAAAATTTTGAATGCAGGCCATGAAGTCTTGGTGACTTGTTTGCCTTCAGTCCCATTAATTTGTCAAAAATTTTATTTCTCATGATATAGACTGTTGCAAGATGTTTCCTCCTGTTAGCACCTTGCTTATCAGATATATTTGGAATGTTTGTGTGCCTTCCACCTTGAAGACCAATATAAAGTATTTGTTTAAATTATCTGCCATTTCTCCGTTTCTCATTATCGGTTCCCTAGTTCAAGGGACTTGCACTACTTTAACTGCTCATACTTTTTATATACTGAAGCTCTTGCTGATTGATTTTATACTTCTTGCCAATTTACTTTTGTAATGCGTTTTGTCCCGCATTATTAGGTTTTTAGTCATGTGCTGCTGATTCCTAAAAAAATCCTACCACTGATTTTTGGCCCCTTTTTATACTTTAGTTTTTGATTGGATGTCTTCTTGACTGCCTTTGTTAATCATGAGTGGTTCATCCTTCTTGTTGAATCCTTCATTATGACTGGACTAATTTTTTGCTGAGTGTTATGAAATATCTATGATCAATTGTACTGTTAGGGATAATAAATGAGTACAGAATGCTGAAAATACCAAGTTGGTCTGGCATCAACTGTGAAGAGAGAAACAGAGTTGATGTTCTGGGTTGAACATGACTCCCTGTCATGAATAAAGGAGTTGTCATTATAGAATTTTGGAAATTGGCAGGGGCAGTGGCATCATTGTAATGTCACTGGACTTGTAATCCAGAACTCCAAGTTAATGTTCTGGGAACATGGGTTTGAATTCCACCATGGCAATAAGTGAAATTTGAATTCACCAACGTCTGGAGTTTCTTTACTCTTTACTCATTCATGGGATGAGGGCGTCGCTGACCAGGCAGCATTTATTGCCCATCCCTGATTGCCCAGAGGGCAGTTAGGAGTCAACCACATTGCCGTGGGTTCTGGAGTCACACGTACGGCAGACCAGGTAAAGATGGCAATTTCCTTCCCTAAACGACATTAGTGAACCAGATGGGTTTTTCCAACAATCAGCAATGGATTCATGGTCATCATTAGATTCTTAATTCCAGATATTTTTTAATTGAATTCAAACTCCACCATCTGCACTGGTGGGATTTGAACCTGGGTCCCCAGAACATTATCTGGGTCTCTGGATTAACAGTCCAGCGTTAATACCACTAGGCCATCGCCTCCTCCGTTATGCTCCTGTAACCATTATCATTTGTCATTAATAGTTATCTGGTTCATTAATGCCTGTAAGGGAAGGAAATTTGTCACCCTTACCTGGTCTGGCCTATATGTGACTCCAGGCCCACAGCAATTTGGTTTACTCTTAACCACCCTCTGAAATGTCTGAACTATCCACTCAATTAAATCAAAGTGTTACAAAGACTGAAAATAACAACTGAAACCATATGGACTACGTGGCACTAATCTAGTGCTGGAAACAGCAAGTGCTGACCGTAAGACCCCTTACCAACATTGGGGATAGTCAAAATTAGGAAAGCAGTCGTTCAGACTAGACTAGCTATAGCCTACCATGTACTCAGGGAACCATACTCATTAACACACTGTCCCTGACATAACCATCACCATCCTGGGTATGTCCTCCCTCACCAGCATGATTGATTCACCAGAAGTGATAGTACAATGGTATACTGGCAGGCAGGAGTCCATCACACTTTACTCTGGACCCCGTGATGTCTCTTGCAGAAGTTCGCACAAGTACAAGGAAACCGCCTGCTGATTACCACCTAGCAAGCCACAATCCTTGTTCATTATTCAGTACTCCATATTGAAGGAGCACCACTTGGAGGAAGCACTGAATATGGCATGGGTGCAGAATGTACTCTTGGAGGTGACTTCAATATACATTTCCAGAAGAGGCTGAGTAGCACCACTACTGATTGATCTGGCAGTTGTTAGACTGGGCCTATGACTGGTTGTGTGGGAATCAGCAAGAGGGAAAACTTATTTGACCTTGTCCTCACCTGTCGCGGATACATCTGCCCATGACTTTGGGTAGGAGTGATCACTACGCAGTCACTGTGGAGATCAAGCCTTGGCTTCAAATTGCGGGTCGCTTCCACAGTGTTATGTGGGCTCTTCACTATCCTAAATGGGTCAGACGTGGCATAGATCTGCAACTGAAAACTGAACATCCATGAGGCTGTGTACCATCAGCAGCAGCAGAACTGTACTCGGTCACAACTTGCATATCCCCGGCTCTATCATTACGATTGAGCTGGGGGATCTCAACCTGGGTTCAATATAGTGTTAAGGAGGACATGCCTGGAGCATCACCAGGCATACCTGAAAATGAGATGTCAACCTGGTAAACATATGACACAGGACTACTTGAACGCCTGACAGCATGAACAACGTGCAATACACAGGGCTATGTGATCTCACAACCAATGGATAAGAAGTAAGCTCTGCAGTCATGCCACATCCACCACCATTCATGACTGTATAATTAAAGGATTAACAAGAAGAGACTGCACAAATATCCCCACCCTCAATGATAGTGCTCAGTGCAAAAGACAAGCTGAAATATTTTTATCCATCTTCAACCAGAGGTACTGACTCAGTGATCCATTTCTGCCTCCTCCAAAGTCCCCAGCATCTCAGATGACAGGCATCAGTCAATTTGATTCTTTCCGTATGATATCAAGAGACTTCTGAGGGCACTGGATATTGCAAAGACTATGGGCTCTGAGAACAGTATGGCAATAGTTTGAAGACTTGTGCTCTAGAACTGGCTGCACCCAAGTACAACTATAATTTTGGGATGTACCCGACAATGTGGAAAACTGCCCAGGTATATCCTGTCAATAAACATAAGACAAATCCAACCTCAACAATAACCATCCTATCTGTCTATGCTCTTTAATAAAGTGAAGGAAGGAGTATCAAGTGGCACTTGCAGAAAAATAACCTGCTTAATAATGCTCAGCTTGGGATCCACCAGGATGACTTAGCTCCTGACTGGTTTTAGCCTTGGTTTAAAGATAGATAAAAGAACTCAGCTCCAGAGGGTGGGGAGAGTGACTGCCTTCGACTTCAAGGCAACATTTCACCTACTGTGGCATCATGGAGTCTGAGCAAAACTAGAATCAATAGAAATCAGTGGTGGAGGTAGGAACTTGCCACTGGTTGGAGTCATGCCTAACAAAAAAAAAGGAACATAAAGGAAGAAGATGATTATTGGATGTCAATCATCTCAGCCCCAGGACATTGCTGCAGGAGTTTCTCAGGTTGGTACCCTAGGCTCAACCATCTTCACCTGCTTCATCAATGACTTTCCCTCAGTGGGATTGTTTTCTGATGATTGCACTAATATTCATCTCTATTCGTGACTCCTCAGGTACAGAAGTAGTCCATATTCATGTGCAGCAACTCCTGGACAATGTCCAATTTTGGGCTAATAAGTGGGAAGTAACATTTGCGCTGCATAATTGCCAGGTAATGACATCTCCAACAAGACAGAATCTAGCTATCATCCGTAGATGCTGTGGCATTACCATTATTGAAGCTCTCACTATCAACAACTTGGGCGTTATTATTGACCAAAAACTGAACTGGACAGGCTATAAATGTACAATGGTTACAAGAACATGTAAGAGACGAGGAATTCTTCAAAGAGTAGATCACTGAGTCAGTACTTCTGTTTGAAGATGGATAGAAATGTTTCAGCTTGTCTTTTGCACTGAGCACTATCATCTTTCTCCCATTTACAAGGCACTAGTCAGAAGTCTGATGTTAAACTCTCCATTTCCGTGCAGCTCTAGCAACATTCAGGAAGCTTGATACAATCCAGGACAAAGCAGCCTGCCTGACTGACACTACATACAACGCCTTCATTATTCAATCTTTTTATCTCCAATGCATTGTGGCAACAGTTTGACCATTTACAATATGCATTGCATGAATGCACCAAGGCTACTTTGACCATGCCTTTTCAACCTGAGACCCTAATGCCCGAGAAGGACGAGGGCAGCAGATGCATGGAAATGCCATTGGCTTATTCTCCTTGAAGTCAATCGCCATCCTGATTATATCACCATGATTCACTGTTAGTCGGTCAAAAGCCTAGAACTCTGTAACAATACTGTGGGTATCCCCAAACCCCAATCCCCAAACCCCAAACCCCAAGGACTTGACCAGTGCAAGAAATCAGCTCATCACCGACCTTTTCAGGGTAATTAGAGGTGGGCGTAAATGCTGACTTACAGCAATGTCCACATCCAGTGACTGAAGAGGAAATAAAGCTATGCTCCCTCTCTCTATGCTTAAACTCAAATTTTGGTCCCTAATCTTTCCCATACTACTACTTAGTACTATTTTGGAACATGTTCCCTCTTTTTGTTTCTCTTGTTTGCGTTTTATCTCTGTTTACAGCTTTTCTCTGACTCATTTCTATTCAGCCTGGATCTCATTTTTTTTACATGTCCCATTTCCACCAATTTTCCAAGAATCTAATGCCTTTCTTCCTGTACCATCTTTCCAGCCATGTGTTCATTTTCTATGTCTTCCTGTTCTTATACCCTTGTGTGATACTGGGGTGAATCTGGAGATTCGTACATGAGGTCCTGCTTGGTAATTTTCAACCTAATTCCCTGAATTCTGACTGCTGAACCATATCCCTCTTTTTGCTTATGCTGTAGGTACTGATGCAGTCCATGACTGCTCACTGTTCACTCTTCTTCTTCAGGGTGCTCTGCAGATACCCTTGATCCTGGCACCAGGGAGGCAACATTCCATCCTGGATTCACAACTATAGCCATAGAAACATCTGTCTGTTCCCTTAATTCTCAAATCACTCAATGTCTTACTCTTCATTTGCTCCATCACACTAAAAATACAAGCTGAGAAAGGTGACACAGACTTCGTTCTGTCTGCGTTCACTAGATGAATAATTTCTGTCATACCTACATATAATTTACATAGGTTGGTTTGGGCAGGGTTTTGGCTCACTGTGTGGTTCTCCAGATTTATCGTACTGAAGGAGATAAATAACTTAAATTTGAATTATATCTTATTGCTTAGATGTGGTAATATGCTTCACATCAGTGAATTTCTTCAGAAGATTAACCACTTGTTATATATGCAATGGAATGGCATATCAAGGTCTCTGATAGAACAAAACAGGCATGTGACCCATTGTTTTTGCTGCTGTTAGCTAAGTTTAGTTAAGTTCAGCCTTTGGCCATAAAATGGAGACCTGGGAAGTGCCATTGTAGAAATTAAGAAAATTGAGATAGGGACTGCTACTTAACGAGGTTGGAGAGTGTTGTTCAGAGTATTTGTACCCCATTATTTCATTTTTCTGAGGAATAGCTGACTAGGGTAGATTGTACAGCATTTGTGGCAATTTCAGTGTCCTAATGCCATTCATCTGTTCCATTTAAAAACGGCAGAAATTCTTTAAATTCCAGTGTCTTGATCTGTTTTCTGTTGACCAGTGAACATTGACTTTAGCAGTAAAACAAACTTGACTGTGTATGTTTCAAGATCTAACATTGAAGGAATCCGAGTGAGCTGTCAGTGGTGTGTATCATGTGCAGGCAAGTCCACAAAATGTTGGACCATGAACTTAGTGCTCCTTCTAACAATGATAAGGCAACACCTCTTATGTTTTCATTTTTTTTCCTGTCTACGGAATTTGAAAATCTGCACGTAAAACTACTTTTAATCTCTTTCGAAATCTTGCTGTAATTCTAGTTGTGTTGCGGAGAAAAAGGCTGTTAATTAAACATATTATTGCACTTTATTATTTGTTGTATGCAATGTTCGGAATTTGATGTGATTATAATGATAAAATGTAGCTTAAAAATATTGTAAAAGTATATAACATTTAATATTATTCTAAGCTATTAAAATAATTTACATTTGTACAAAGAACAGCACTGTGCGGGAACAGACCCTTTGGCCCACCAAGCTTGTGCCGACATGGGATACCTTTCTAAACTAAAAACCTTTTGGCTCTACATGGTCTGTATGCCCGTATTCCGTGCATATTCATATATACACCAATGTGCCTTTTAAACATTACTATTGTATCTGCTTTTACCATCTTCTCTGGCAAGGCATTCCAAGCACTTGCCAACTTCTATATATAAAAAATAGCTGTCATATCTCCTTTAAACTTTCCCCTTCTACCTTAAACCCTTGTGCCCTAGTAATTAATATTTCTAACCTGGGAAAAAGACTCCATCTATCCGTTCTATCCATGTCTGTCATAATTTTGCAAACTTCTATCAGGTCATCCCTTAGCCTCTGATGTTCAAGTGAAAACAAACCATGTTTTTCCAATCTGTCCTCATAGCTAATACCCTCAAACCAGGCGACGTCCTGATAAACCTTTTCAGTACCCTCTCCAAAGCCTCCACATCCTTCTGGTGGCAATCAGAACTGTTTTACACAGTATTCAAAATGTGGTTTTGCCAAAGTTCAATACAGCTGCAACATGACTTGCCAATTTTAATAATTTATGCTATGATCAATGAAGACAAGCATGTCATACACCATGCCATTCATAGAACATAGAACATAACAGTGCAGTACAGGCCCTTTGGCCCTCGATGTTGCACCGACCAGTGAAACCAATCTGAAGCCCATCTAACCTACAGTATTCCATTATCATCCATATGTTTATCCAATGACCATTTAAATGCCCTTTAAGTTGGCGAGTCTACTACTGTTGCAGGCAGGGCATTCCACGCCCTTACTACTCTCTGAGTAAAGAACCTACCTCTGACATCTGTCCTATATCTATCACCCCTCAATTTAAAGCCATGTCCCCTCGTGCTAGCCATCACCATCCGAGGAAAAAGGCCCTCACTGTCCACCCTATCTAATCCTCTGATCATCTTGTATGTCTCTATTAAGTCACCTCTTAACCTTCTTCTCTCTAACGAAAACAGCCTCAAGTCCCTCAGCCTTTCCTCCATACCAGGCAACATCCTGGAAAATCTCCTCTGCACCCTTTCCAATGCTTCCACATCCTTCCTGTAATGCGGTGACCAGAACTGTACGCAATACTCCAAGTGCAGCCGCACCAGAGTTTTGTTCAGCTGCAGCATGACCTCCGGGAACTGTGGACCTGTATGCTTAGATCCCTCTGTGTGTTCATGCTTCTAAGGGTTCTGCCGTTTACTGTATGCTTCCCTCCTGCATTAGACCTTCCAAAATGTATCATCTCACATTTGTCTGAATTAAATTCCATCTGCCATTACTCTGCCCAAGTCTCCAGCCTATCTGTATCTTGCTGTGTCCTTTGGCAATTCTCCTGACTATCCGCGGCTCCCCTAATCTTTGTGTTATCTGCAAACTTGCTAATCAGACCACCAACATTTTCCTCCAATTCATTTTTATACATATAAAACAAATGATGGGAGTCCCAGCATTGATCCCTGTGGAACACCAGTAGTCTCATCTCCAATCAGAAAAATACCCTTCCGCTGCTACTGGTTTCTATGACCAAGCCACTTCTGTATCCATCTTACCAGGTCACTGTGGATCCCATGTGACTTCACCTTTGGTACAGCCTGCTGTGAAGTACCTTGTCAAAGACCCTGCTAAAGTCTACACGGACGGCATCCATCGCCCTGCCCTCATCAGTCATCTTTGTCACTTCTTCAAAAAACGCAATCAAATTTGTGAGACATAGTCTTCCCCCCACATAGCCATGCTCCCTCTTACTAATAGGTCCATAAATGTATATACATTCATTTAGCTATACAGTTGTTAACATTTCTGTATTTATATCTCACAATCTCACGTTTCTTACAGTGTTCCATAACGCCTCCTATAATAAATTATTTTGAAATGCAATCACTAATGTACACAAATGCAGCAGACATTTTGTTGTCTCTTGAAATGAAAAGGATGCAACTATGCTATCTTGGCTGCTTCAATATCCTAAGCAATGAGTTCTACATTCTTAGCACTCTGTGGGCAAATTAATTTCCTCCAAATTCTCTATTTGATTTTTAAAAATGTATTGGTGGTCTCTAATTATGTTCTTCCTACAAGTGGGGGAAAAAAATTTCCCTGAATCTTCTGTACTGCAGCTTTTACGCTTTTGAACATCTGTGTGTGGTCAGCCGTCAACGTTTTTTGAGGCAGAATGGTGTCTGTTCATTTCTTTCTCTCCAAAAGTCTGTCTGTCTTCATAAAGTTTTTAAGACCACATTACATGAGGCACTACACAGATCACTTTCTTTCAATAAAGAACACTGGATGCCTCGTTAACTTGCCGTTACAGGCTATCCCCCTTCATTCATCCTTCAGTGCATTTTTGATTTTACCCTTGTAAACCTGCTCTGCCGTGTCACAATTCTTTTTTAATAACATACAACTAGACATGCAGTACACGAAATGTATTTTAACTAACTTCAAGATAGGTTTACATAACTCTCCTACTTTTCAATTGTATCCCTGTAGAAATGAAGTCTAATGTTTATGGTAAGGTAGAATGCTTACAGCACTGAAGGAGGCTATTTGGCCCATCCTGTCAATGTCATCTCTCTGCAAAAGCAATTCACTAATTGCTGAATAAGTGGTGTATTTGTACTCCTGAATGCTTTTGTTCTTCCACCTAGGTTCCCACCTTCCAAATAATAGTGACCTCTCTTTGTCTTCTACGAAAATGTACCACCTCACATTTATATGTTCAAGATAATTTTGCACATGAATTCATGTGAACTTCAACCTGTCAGATTTTGGATACAACCTCAATGATTTTGAGGACTTCTTTCAAAAACTGAAATACTGTGAATTAACTGAAAGGAAATTTACTCTAAATACTGCAGAAAATGTTTGAATCTAGGTGACTGATAAACACAATGCACAAATCTTGGACAGGCGAGGGGCAAAACACATCTTGCACTGTTTGTACTTTTCTGTATTTTGGACAATATGCGTGATGCCCATATAATTGTTTCTATGGCAACCGCTTTTTAAAGACAGCAGACAATACATTGCACACCTGCTCTTAGGGTCATAGAGATGTACAGCATGGAAACATATCCTTCGGTCCAACTTGTCCATGCTGACCAGATATCCTAAATTAATCTAGTTCCATTTGCCAGCATTTGGCCTATATCCCCCTAAACCCTTCCTATTCACATACCCATTCAGTTGCCTTTTAAATGTTGTAATTGTACCAACTCCACCATTTCCTCTGGCAGCTCATTGCATAACGGCACCACCCTCTACATGAAAAATTTACTCCTTCGGTCCCTTTTTAATCTTTCCCCTCTCAGCTTAAACCTATGCCCTCTAGTTTTGCACTACTCCACTCCGGGGGATAAAATCATGCCCTTCATGATTTTATAAACCTCCATAAGGTCACTCCTTAGCTTCGGATGCTCCAGGGAAAACTGCCCCAGCCAATACAGCCTCTCCATATACCTCAAATCCTCCAACCCCGGCAACATCTTTTTAAATCTTTTCTGAACCCGTTCAAGTTTCACAACGTCCTTCGTATAGCAGGGAGACCAGAATTGAAATATTCCAAAAACGGCCTAACCAGTGTCCTTTACAGCTGCAACATGACTTCCCAACTCCTATACTCATTGCACTGACCAATAAAGGCAAGCATCCCAAATGCTGTCTTCACTATGCTGTCAACCTGTGACTCCACTTTCAACAAACTATTAACCTGCAATCCAAGGTTTCTTTGTTTAGCAACACACAAAGATGTTGCCAGGGCCGGAGGGTTTGAGCTGTAGGGAGAAGTTGAATAGGTTGGGGCTATTTTTCCCTGGAGCATCGGAAGCTGAGGGGTGACCTTATAGAAGTCTATAAAATCATGAGGGGCATGGATAGGGTGAATAGCCAAGGTCTTTTCCCTAGGGTAGCAGAGTCCAAAACTAGAGGGCTCTTAGATGCTAATCCCAGGACACTGGATGCTGTAATCTCAATCCCAGCATTATTGGAACATGGCAGTGCTCGGGTGCTCTGAACCATGTTGTCAGAGAGTGGTTGCACCCATGTTATGTCCAGTTTTTTGCATATTGGAGCTCTGACATGTTGTGATTGTTCTGAATAATTTCCACAGCTTCTCTGTCTATCTTTTGTCTTTTTGTTACTTCTGGGGCTATTTAAGGTTAATGTTGTGTTTATACTCAAGTACTCTGGTATCAAGTTTCTAAGCTCTTTAAGAGGCATGGTTTTTAGGCTGGGGGAATGCTATGCTCACTAAATTATTTGTGGCAGTAAAGAACAGTTATGTGTTAGGTTTGCATTTGTCTCCTTATACTTTTCCCTGCTTGACCCTGTTAGAAATTGATGGAGATTGATGACCTGTTAACAACTTTTTTAGTTGTGATCATTGAGGGGTAAATACTGGTCAGGGCATCAAGAATACATTCTGTTCTTCATACAGTGCCTCGGGTCATCTTGATTTTGTTTTATTTGCTTGTGGGATTTAGTAATTCTTGGCAAGATCCATTCCTAATTGCCTCAAGCAGGCGATGCTCAGCCACCTTCTTGATTACAACTGAGTGGATTTTCAAAACCATTAAGGGCAGTTAAGAGGCAACCATCTTGCTGTGGGCCTGAAGTCACCTACATATAGGCCAAACTAATAAAGATGCTCTTTTGCAGTTATGGTTTCCTTCCCTAAAGGATATAAGTGAACCAGATGGAAAATTTTCAGTGGCAGCTTGGATTGAAGGGACATATGTCTGTTGTTGCCTAAAAGATGATTGCCGGGAGATGGCAAATGAACTGGAAAGTGTCCAGAATGTGGAAGTGGAATTTTTAAAAAAAATTAACTCACAAGAAGTGGGCATAACTGGCTTTTGACCCAGTGACACTGAAGGGACGATGATATAGTTTCAATTCTGGACAGTGAGTGGTTTGAAACGTGTTCCCCAAGAGGAGTATTCAAACCTTTCACTTGGGTACAGTGTTCTTCCCTTGTGTGACAGACAACGGGCAGGGAACCGACTCAGATTTTAAATAAACAAACGCTACTGTATTTTAGAGAGAGCAAGAACTGCCGATGTTGGAGTCAGAGATAACACCGTGTGGAGCTGGAGGAACATAACAGGCCAGGCAGCATCAGAAGAGTAGGAAAGTTGATGTTTCGGGTTGGGACCCTTCAAAAATGGGTTCTGAAGAAGGATCCCTATTCATCTGATGCTGCCTGGCCTGCTACTTTATTTTAACTCTTTAATAGTAATACTCAATATAAAACATACATTCATTGCAACATTTATTTTTTACTTCAGCTAGCTTCAACTTAACTCACTTCATTTAACTTCACTTTACTTGACTTAATTCACATTTAACTCTAACTTTAATTCCATAATTTTGACTTGAATGAAATGCTACTCTGATTTGAGTGAAGTGGCCAACTTTACTCTCAGTTTAGAATTTGTCTTGTTGTTCTTTGTCTTCTGTGAAGATCACTTCAGGGCACTTACTTGGCAAATGTTAGTCTCGAATTCTGCTCCTGAGAAAATCCTTTCTTCTGCTAGCTTTTATCTCAAAATGTGATCATTTTCCAGAAACTTCTCTGGCACTCAGTCAATGAATTGACCAAACCTGATCACATTGTTTGATTCCAGCAATGGAGTTTTACTGGTTTAAAAACAAACTCCCAAATATTTACACTCACTCAAACAGCTACATCCCATGCTCCATATATGTAATATGGTGCCTGACTGACTAGCAGCCACATGACATTTGGTCAATACGGGAAACTGTGGGTCACAATATATCCTAGCTGCAGTTTTAACTGAGGTCAGAGTTTACACAGTTTGACCGAAATTCCGAGCTTGCTTGATTGTAACTCCTGACTTGTCTTGTAAGCATTTCTGCTGCTGGCCACCTGACCACAAAGGGAATTTGCAGGTGGTGCTGCTTCCATGAATCTGCTGCTCTTGCCCCTTTATTTGGTGATAGATGTTATTTGGTGATAGATGTGAAAGTCTGGAGGGTGCTATCTAAGGAGCCTTGATGAATTTGTGCAATTTTATTGATTCTGATGAGGCATCGAGATAAAATATTTGGGAACTGTTTTGGAAATGAACAGCTTCCCAGATTGCCTTGATCCACTACAAGTCACTTATCGTCTCAATAAGTCCATGGCAGATGCCATCTCCCTGGCCCTATTCTCATCCCCCAGATGAATAACAAAGATTCCCACGTCTGACTGCTATTTATTGACTTTAGCTATGCCTTCAGCATTATAATTCCAACCAAACTCATCTCCAAACTCTGAGACCTAGTTCTGTGCTTCCCCTGTCTGCAGAGGGATTCTCGACTTCCTGACCTGCAGACTGCAATCAGTAAGATAACACCTCCTCCACGATAATCCTCAACACAGTGCCTGGCAAGGCTGCATACTCAGCCCTTTACTATGTTCCTAATACACTCATGACTGTGTGGCCAAATTCAGTTCTAACTCTACTTAGAAATTTGCTGATGACACTACCACAGTGGGTAGGATCTCAAACAATGACGAGACAGAATACAGGAAAGACATGGAGAGCTTAATGGCATGGTGTAAAGACAACAATCTCTCACTCAATGTCAGCAAAATGAAGGAGCTGGTCATCAACTTCAGGAAGCAGAGTGGAATTCACTCCCTGTCTGCATCAGTGGTGCTGAAGTAGAGTTGGTTGAGAGCTTCAAGTTCCTAGAGTAAGTATCACCACTGATCTGTTCTGGTCTGTCCATGTTGATGCCACAGTCAAGAAAGCACATCAACATCCCTAGTTCCTCAGGAGGCTAAGGAAATTTGGCCACAATGACTTTTACCAATTTTTATAGATGCACCTTAGAAAGCATCCAATCCAGGTGCATCATAGCTCCGTAAGGCAACTGCTGTGCCCAAGACCGCAAGAAATTAGAGTTGTGAACGCAGTCCAGTCCATAACACAAACCAAGATTCTTTCCATTGACTCTGTCCATACTTCCTGCTGCCTCAGGAAAGCAGCTGACATAATGAAAGATCCCTCCCACCCTGGTTATGCTCTCTTCTATTGGGCAGAAGATACAAAAATTTGAAAACATATACAAACAGATTCAAGAACAGCTTCTTCCTCACTGTTATTAGACTTATGAACAGACCTCTCATATATTAGTGTTGATCTTTCTCTGCACCTTCTCTGTGGCTGTAAGACTATATTCTGCATTCTGTTCTATTACCCCGATGTACTTAAGTAAGGTATGATTTGCTGGGATAGCGTGCACAACAGTACTTTAACTTGGTACATGTGACAACAATAAATCAAATCAAATCAAAAAATTGAGCTCCTCGTGGAAATTATCACTAGTTTAACATGAAAATGCTATATTACCTGAGAAACCTTTCCTGTGGGATTCCTTTCGTAGAATTTATCTGTAAAAATGTGATAGCATTGATAATAAAGAGCCAGTGAAGTAACACCCAGTTTGCATTCTGCCATGATCACTCAGTTTCAGACATGTTACATCCTTGGTCCAAACATAGACCAAATTACTCAATTTTGAGACATGAAGTAAGAGTGATTCCCTTTGACATTGAGGTAGAATTTGACCAAATTGAATTAAATGGGAATCGAGGGGGAAACACTTCACTAATCATTTTTAACACAAAGGAAGGTGGTTGAGTTTGTTGAAGGTGAATCACCTCAGCTTTTGTGCTATGCTGCGTTAGTTCCTCAGGATAGTGTGCTAGGCTAAGTCCACTTCAGCTGCTTCAATAACCTTGCTTTATCCACAGTAGAGATGTTTGCTTATGACTGCACAATGTTCAGCACATTTCAAAGTTCCTAAGGTACTCATTCCATCTGTGCCCACATACAGCCAGATCGGGACAATATTCAAGCTTGGGCTCATAAGTAGCAAGTAATATTCATGCCATATAAGTGTCACGAAATGACACTGTCCAAAAGAGAATGTACCTATTTCTGCTTGACATTCAACAGAATTATCATCACTGAATCTCCTTTCATTGACATCTGGAGGTTACTAATGACCAGAAGCTTAACTAGTTTTGCCACATGAATATTTTGATGATGTTTGTGGATTAGAGGTTGAGAATTCTGTAACAGGTAACTCATCTTCTGACTCCCTGAAGTCAAATTCACTTTCTACAAGGCACAGGTAAGTTTGATGGAATATTCTCAAGCTGTCTGGATGAGTGCAGGACCATCAACATTTGAGGAGCAGAATGTCGACCATGCTCAGGTGGCGTACTTGATTGGCATTCCATCCACTACCTTAAGGATTCCCTCACCCCACCAATGGCACGCAGTGGCAACAATGAGTTCCATCTACAAGATGCATGGCAACAATCAGCAAAGATGCATTCAATGTCACCTTCCAAATCCACAACCTGTATCACCTAGTAGACAAGAACATCAGGCACATGGGAACACCATGACATGCAAGTTCCCCTCCAAGTCTCTCACCATCTAGCTTTGGAAGTAAATCACTATTCCTTCACTGTCATGAGTTCCAAACTAAGTATCTGTGAGCCGATTATTACTGAACGTGTGTTGCTTGATAGCATTGCCATTGACACCTCACAGAGCTAATCTCACTTTCTTATTCTCTTCTCGTACCCTTCCTGCTAAGCTTCAAATTTTTTACATATCCTAATTTGAGATGATGCTTATTAATAGCTTACTTGTGACTTCACAGCTAGACATCACTTGAAGTCTCAAGAAGGATTATATTACCAGTTGAAAAACGGTGTTAACTGCCTTTCAAAGTATTTAGATGTAGAGGGAGCTGGTGATTGCTATTTATAGTAATTCTGCTGGATTAGTAAAACCACACTTAGAATACTGCATACGGTTCTGGTCGCCCTGCTTTAGGAAGGATGTCAGTAAACTGGAAAGGGTGCAAAAAAGATTTACAAGGATGTTACTGAGACTTGAAAGTTGACCTATAATGAGAGGCTGGATAGGCTAAGACATTTTTCCCCTGGAGCGTGGGAGCTGAAGGGTGGAACTTTACAGATGTTTATAAAATCACGAGGGGCATAGATAAAAGTGTATAGCCAAGGTCTTTTTCTCTAGGGTAGGGGAGTCCAAAACTAGAGGGCATTGGTTTAATGTAAGAGGGGAAAGATTTAATAGCAACCTTAGGGGTAACGTTTTCACACAGAGGGTAATGCGTATATGGAATGAGCTGCCAGAAGAAGTGGTAGAAGCGGGTACAATTACAACATTTAAAAGATATTTGGATAGGTACATAGATAGGCAGCGTTTAGAGGGATATGGGCCAAATGCAGGCATATGGGACTAGTCTGGTTTTGAGAACTTGGTCAGCATGGATGAGTTGTACCAAAAGTCTGTTTCTGTGCTGTATGAACTGACTCTATGAAGAAATGGGGAAACAGAACTACTTGGATGACTCTTTCAGTAAGTTGGCACAGTCGCAATGGAAGGAATGGAGTTTTCTGCAATACAATGCTTTTCTTTTTTGTGAACTTGGTGAATGTATTCAACCATGTAATTTCAATGCTAGTTTCTCGTTTGTGTGTTCCTAATGAGCCAGTTTATGTTTGGATCAGGAAAGCTGTGGTGATATTTAATAACTAAGCTGGGAAAAATAGGATTGGAATATTAGATCAATTTACTGCATAATGCTTATTGCAAAGCAGGTTATTGGAATACAGGATACAATGGCCTAGTGGTATTATTGCTCAACTATTTAATCCAGATGCCCAGATAATGTTCTGGGGACCCAGGTTCGAATCCTGGCAGATGGTGAATTTGAATCCAATAAATATCTGGAATTAAGAGTCTAATGATGATCATGAATCCATT
>NC_063340.1:444678-473836 GCF_021869965.1 Rhincodon typus | reverse complement strand
GTCACTAAGAGCTGCCCCCCCCAGCACGATCTCAACAACCTGTCTGGGTTCATTCCCTAGAATTAGATCCAGAATTGCTCTGTCCCTTGTTGGACCCTCCACATATTGGCCTAAAATGTTCTCCTGTACACGTTTTAAGAAATCCACTCCATCCAAGCCCTTAATACATGTTTATCCCAGTTAATGTTGGGAAAGTTGAAATCAGCTACAATAATTACCCTTTTGTTCTTTTTTATTCATTAATGGGAATAGGACGTTGCGGCTAGGCAGCATTTATTGCCCATCCCTATTTGCCGAGAGGGCAGTTCAGAGTTAGCTGTATTGCTGTGGGTCTGGAGTCACATGTAGTCAGGACCAGGTAAGGATGGCAGTTTCCTTCCCGAAAGGACAGTACTGAACCAGATGGGTTTTTCCAAATACGACAATGGATTCATGGTCATCATTAGATCCTTAATTCCAGATATTTTATTGGAGTTAAGTTCCACCATCTGCTGTGGCAGGATTCAAACCCAGGTCTCCAGAACACCATCTGGGTCGCTGGATTAACAGTCCAGCGATAATACCACTAGGCCATTGCCTCCCCTAAATTCTTACACACCTTCCTGAATTGTGCAAAAATTTACTCCTCAGTTTCCCATTTACTCTCCTGGGGGTCTATAATAAACACCTAGCAATATGGCTGCCCCTTTTTTTTGTATTCCTAAGCTGTATCCAGAAAGCTGCATTAGATGACTCCTGTTCTTAGTGCAGTAACTGGCTATCATATCACACTTCCATATGTCAATCACCACCCTTAACTAATCTGTTTTACCTGTGATACTGCGAAGACCATCAAGTTACCTTTGCTTCCTTGAACATTAATACAGCTGCACTCCCTGTGACTTGATTATTTTCCTGTATGTTTCTACACCCGTATTCTACAAACAGCAGCAGCAGCAGCAACCTCCCCCCTCCCCACACACACACACCGCGGAATTAGTTTAAACTCATCCCAACAGCACTAGCAAACTGTCCCACAAGAATGTTAGTCCTGTTGTGGTTCAGATGTCCTGCATGTACAGCTCCCACCTTTCCCAGAAATGGTCCCAGTGATCCAAGACTTGCCTTATTTGACCAGACCAGTTTTGTATCCAACTTATCAACTTTTCGTGGATCCCATGTGACTTAAGCTGCTGGGCCAGTCTACCATGAAGGACGTTGTCAGATGCTTTAGTAAAGTTCATGTAGATAACATCCACTGTACTATCCTCATCAATCATCTTTGTCACTTCCTCCAAAAGCTGAATTAAATTTGAGATATGAGACCTCCACTATATTGGGCCACACTGTATACCTAATAAATCCATTCTTTTCCAAATGTGAGTAAATCCTGTCCCTAAGAATTTTCTTCAATAAGTTCCTGATATAAGGCTCGCAGGCTTATAATTTCCTGCATTATCCCTGTTGCCCTTCTTACACAAAGGAACGTTGGCAGTTCTGCCAGTTTTCTGGGACCTCATCTATGGCTAAAGAGGATGCAAAGATCTCTGTAGAGGCCCCAGCAATCTCCTCCTTTGCTTCCCTTTGTATCCTGGGATAGATCCCATCATGCCATGGGACTTGATTGATTGATTTGATTTGTTGTCACGTGTCCATAAGTACACTGAAAAGCTTTGTTTTGTGAACAGTACAGGCAGATCATAGTAAGGACATAACAGACCATTAGGTGAGAAAAACTTGGACAGACAGACATAAAGGTTACACCGCACAGGGTGTGTGCAAGACAAGATCAACATTAACAAGATTAGCATTATTTGAAGTTAGGGAGTCCATTTATCAGTCAAATAATGGCAAGGAAGAAACAGTGTTGAACCTGCTGGTGCATGTGTCCAAGCTTCTGTACCAACTTTGTTTTTCAAGACTCCCACCATCACCTCATTCATAACATTGACATACCCTAGTATTTCAACAGTCTCTCCCTAATCTTACCGTCATCCTTGCCTTTCTCTTTGGTAAATATTGATACGAAATAAGGACCTCACCCACTTCCTCTAACTACCCTCTTGCTGCTAATATATGTACAAAATACCTGAGGATTGTCCTTAATCTTACTTGCCAAGGACATTTCATTAGCCTTTTTGGCCCTCCTAATTCCTTGTTTAATTTCTTTCCTGCTTCCTGTATATTCTTCAAGCACCGTGTCTGATTTCGTTCTCCTAAACCTTACATATGCTTTCTTTCTGAACTAAAACTTTTGACTAAACTTTCAATGTTCCCTGTTATTCAGGGTTCCTAAATCTTGCCATCCTTATCTTTCATTCTCCTAGGAACATGCTGGTTTTGAACTCTGATCAACTGGCCTTTAAAAGACCCCCACATGTCAGATGTGGGTTTACCTTCAAATAGCTGCAACCAATCTCATTTCCCCAGATTGCCTGATACTGTTGTAATTAGCCTTTCCCCAGTTTAGTTGTTTCACCTGAGGGCCAGTCTTATCCTTATCTTTAACTATCTCAAAACTTATGCACTGTTCCCAAAATGGTCCCCTATTGAAACTTCGATTAACTGGCCAGGGCCATTCCACGATACAAGGTCAATTATGTCCCCTTCCCTGGTTGGACTATTTATACACTGTCCTGGATGCACCTAACAAATACTGCTGTATCTAAGCCCCTGGTACCAAGGGAATCCTGATCAATATTGGGAAAGTTAAAATCACCTGTGTTGTTTTTACATCGTTCCATGATCTGCTTATAAATCTGTTCCTCCATTTCCTGCTGGCTATTGAAAGGCCTATAGTATAACTCCATTATAGTGATTGCACCTTTCTTATTCCTGAGTTCTACCCATACGGCCTTGCTGGATAAGTAATGCAAGATGTCCTCTCTTGGAGAAGCTGTGTCATTTTCCTTAATCCATAATGCAACTCCCCCACCCCTTTTACATCACTCTCTATCATGCCTGAAACATCTAATCCCTGGATCGTTGAGTTACCAGTCCTGCCCTTCTCTCGGTGTCGACACAGTGTGGAGCTGGAGGAACACAGCAGGTCAGGCAGCATCAGAGGAGTAGGAAAGTCGATGTTTCGGGTTGGGACCTGTTTTCTGTTCTGAAGAAGGGTCCTGACCTGAAAAATTAGCTTTCCTCCTTCCCTGATGCTGCTTGGCCTGCTGTTTTCCTCCAGCTCTACGTTGTCTTGACTCTGACTCCAGCATCTGCAATTGTTTCTACCTCCTGCCCTTCACTCAACCAAGTTTGTGTAAAGACTGCAACATTGTATTTTCATGTACAAACCCAGGCTCTGAGCTTGTCTGCCATACCTGGTATACTCCATCCATTGAAATAAATATACTTCAGAATGCCAGTTCTGCTGTGTCCATTCTTCCTAATAGACTTACTTGACGTAACCTCTACCTTCTCTTAATCACTCCACGTGCTGACCAACTGTTCTGGTTCCTATCCTCTGCCACGCTATAGTAAAATTTATCAAGCATTCGTCCTTTTTAAATGGTACCTCACAAAATGCAGAATAATTAAATTAATTTCATTCGTACTGAACATTTTTTGTTTTGTTGTGGGTGTTGCTAGCTGCGCAAGCATTTATTGCCTGTCCATAATTGCTGTTGAGAAGGGGGTGCCTTCTTGGACTGCTGCAGTTTATTTGCTGTGTATGTACCCACTACGCTGTAAGAAGAGAGTTCCAGAAATTTTACCCAACAACCGTGAACAAATGACAAAATAGTTTCAAGTTGGAATGGTAAGTGGCTTGAAGGGGAACTTGCAGGTAATGGTGTTCCCATGCATCAGCTGCTTTAGTCCCTCTAGTTGATAGAGTTTGTGGATTTAGAAGGTACTCTTGAAGGAGCCTTGCTGCAGAATATCTTGTAGGTGGTACACAGTGCTGGCACTGTGTCATGGTGGGGTATGGGATGTGAATCATGTGGGCTAGTTTATCCTGGATAGTGTCAAGCTTCTTGAATGTTTTTGGAGCTCTAATCACCCATGCATTTGGAGAGCATTCCATCACACTCCTGATCTGTGCCATGTAAGATAATGGATAGCTTTGGGCAGTCAATAGGCGAGTTATTCCCACAGAATTCCCAGCCTGTGACTTGTTCTTGTAGCCATAGTAATTAAGTGGTTTGTCTAGTTTAGTTTCTGGTCAATGGTAAATCCTAAGATGTTTGTGGGAAATTCAGCAATGGTAATGTCGTTGGATATAAAAAAGCTGATGTTGAGGAACTCCTCTTTGAGATGGTTATTGCCTGGTACTTGTCTGGGATGAATGATACTTGCCACTTATTAGCCCAAAGCAGGATGTTGTCCAGGTCTCACTGCATTTGGGCTCAGGCTGCTTCTGTGCTTGAAGAATCGTGAATGGTGTTGAACATTGCGCAATCATCAGCAAACATCTCCACTTCTGACTTTGTGATGGAGGCAGTGTCATTATGAAAGAACTAAAGATGTTTGGGTCTATGACACTATCCTGAGGAACTAAGGCTCTTGTGGTGCAGTGATAGTGTACCTACCTCTGAGCAAGGAGACCTGGGTGCTCCAAATATGTGTAATACCATCTCTGAACTGGTTGATTGGCAAATAACTATCCTGAAGAACTCCTGCAAAGATGTCCTGTGGCTGCAATGCTTGGCCTCCATCAGTCAACAGCCATCTTCTTTTGTGCCAGGTATGAATCCCACCACTGGGGAGTTTTCCAATTGATTCCCATTGACTTCAGTTTTCCCACGATTCCTTGATGTCTAAAGCAGTCATTTAATTCAGCTCCTGAATTAAGCCCAGTTTGTCCAAGTTTGCTTGAAGGCTCTAATAAGATTAGGTGCGAAGCGGCCCTGGTGGAATGTGTTGTTAGTATTTGGCGATCTTTAGTTGATGGGTATCCTCGTGCCAGAAGAACTGTGGCATGATTGCGGAAGACTTTATTTATGCACTTGTAGTTATGTAGAACATAATGAGGTGGTGCTTTTAAAAATCAAAACTGGTCATTTCCTCACTGTTGACATATTCTTGATATGATCAACTATGCTTATTGATTGCTGGTAATGGGGCTGGAAGTGTTCTGCAACTATCCAAAGCCTTCAAAGAATGTGAACCTTTCTAAAAAGCAAAAACCCAGAGTCGAAATTCTTTACATTTAAACCAAGTTGGTTTACAATTGATAAGTGGAGAGTTAACATCTGTTTGCAAGTTTGTGCAAGTATGGGATGGCATTTATTGGTTGCAAATACAGAAAATGAATTGAAGTAAATTGTGGAAATATTCTATGCAACACAGCCAAGCTATGTCTTTCTATTATGGAATTCTGTTTGTGAACAATAATCAGAAAAGGTTTGTTCAACCCAGCTTTTTGAAGTAGCAGACTGCAAACCAATATTCCCTGCAATAGTTTTTTTCACTGTAAGGACCATTTTATGGTGTGATGAACTTGTTAAAGTTTTAGGAATATGTTACCAACAAATTGATAAAGGAGACCTGATGGGTGAAGAATACTTAGATTTTCAGAGGGCCTTTGATGAAGTTCCCTACAGAATGCTGGTTAGAAAAATTAAAACACATGGAAAAGGAGGTAATGTACGGGCATGGATTAATGATTGGAAAACAGAGTAAGAATAAGTGGATCATTCTTGCATTGGCAGGCTGTGACAGTTTGGATCAGCGCTTGGGTCCCAGCTGTTCACAATATATATCAATGATTTGGAGATGGGGACTAAATGTAATATTTCCAAATTTGCAGATGATATAAACCTAAGTGGGAATATGAATTGTGAGGAGATGTATTATGGGGCGGTGATGGCCTAGTGGTATTATCACTGGACTGTTAATCCAGAGACCCGGGTTTGAATTCTGCCATGGTAGATGGTGTAATTTGAATCTAATAAAAATCTGTAATTAAGAGTCTAATGATGCCCATGAATCCGTTGTTAATTGTCAGGAAAAACTGATTTAGTTTACTAATGTCTTTTAGGGAAGGAAATTGCCATCCTTGCCTGGTCTGACCTACATGTGATTCCAGATCCACAGCAATGTGGCTGACTCTTAGCTACCCTCAGGGCAATTAAGAATGGGCAATAAATGCTGGTCTAGCCAGTAACGCCCTCATCCCGTGAATGAGTTTTAAAAAAGGAAAAGGTAAAGTGGTTTGAGGAAGATTTGGACAGGCTTAGTGAATAGGTAAGAACATGGCAGATGCGACATAATGTGGAAAAATGTGAAGTTATTCACTTTTTAGGAGGTATAGATGTGCAGTGTATTTCTTAAATGATAAGAGATTGTAAGTATAGTTGTACAAAAGGACTTGGGTGGTCTTAGCTAAGTTGCTGAAGGCTAACATGAAGGAACAGCAGGCTATTAGGAAAGCTGAGACAACAAGGTGCAGGGCTGGATGAACACAGCAGGCCAAGCAGCATCATAGGAGCAGAGAGGCTGACGTTTCGGGCCTAGACCCTTCATCAGAAAAGGGGGAGGGGAAGAGGGTTTTGAAATAAATAGGGAGAGAGTGGGAGGCGGATAGAAGAGGGATAGAGGAGAGGATAGGTGGAGAGGAGACAAACAGGTCGAAGAGGCGGGGATGGGGCCAGGAAAGGTTAGTGTAGGTAGGGAGTTAGGAAGGGGATAGGTCAGTCCAGGGAGGACGGACAGGTCAAGGGGGCGGGATGAGGTTGGTCGGTAGGAGATGGAGGTGCGGCTTGAGGTGGGAGGAGGGGATAGGTGGGAGGAAGAACAGGTTAGGGAGGCAGGGACGAGTTGGACTGGTTTTGGGATGCGGTGGGGGGAGGGGAGATTTTGAAACTTGTGAAATCCACATTGATACCATTGGGCTGCAGGGTTCCCAAGCGGAATATGAGTTGCTGTTCGTGCAACCTTCGGGTGGCATCGTTGTGGCACTGCAGGAGGCCCAGGATGGACATGTCGTCTGAGGAATGGGAGGGGGAGTTGAAATGGTTCGCGACTGGGAGGTGCAGTTGTTTGTTGCGAACCGAGCGTAGGTGTTCTGCAAAGCGGTCCCCGAGTCTCCGCTTGGTTTCCCCGATGTAGAGGAAGCCACACCGGGTACAGCGGATGCAGTATACCACATTGGCAGATGTGCAGGTGAACATCTGCTGGATGTGGAAAGTCTTCTTGGGGCCTGGGATGGGGGTGAGGGAGGAGGTATGGGGGCAGGTGTAGCACTTCCTGCGGTTGCAGGGAAAAGTGCCGGGTGTGGTGGAGCTGGAGGGGAGTGTGGAGCGGACAAGGGAGTCACGGAGAGAGTTGTCCCTCCGGAAAGCAGATAAGGGTGGGGAGGGAAAGATGTCTTTGGTGGTGGGGTCGGATTGCAGATGGCGGAAGTGTCGGAGGATGATGCGTTGGATCCGGAGGTTGGTGGGGTGGTACGTGAGGACGAGGGGGATTCTTTTTTGGTTTTTATTGCGTGGACGGGGTGTGAGGGATGAGGTGCGGGAGATGTGGGAGACACGGTTGAGGGCGTTCTCGACCACCGAGGAGGGGAAGTTACGGTCCTTGAAAAACGAGGACAACTGAGATGTACGGGAGTGGAATGCCTCATCCTGGGAGCAGATGCGGCGGAGGCGAAGGAATTGGGAATAGGGGATAGCATTTTTGCAGGAAGGTGGGTGGGAGGAGGAGTATTCTAGGTAGCTGTGGGAGTCAGTGGGCTTGAAATGAATATCGGTTTCTAGGTGGTTGCCCGATATGGAGACAGAGAGGTCCAGGAAGGGGAGAGAGGTGTTAGAGATGGTCCAGGTAAATTTAAGGTTGGGGTGGAAGGTGTTAGTGAAGTGTATGAACTGTTCGAGCTCCTCGTGGGAGCACGAGGCGGCACCGATACAGTCATCAATGTAACGGAGGAAGAGGTGGGGTTTAGGGCCGGTGTAGGTACGGAAGAGGGATTGTTCCACATAACCTACAAAGAGGCAGGCGTAGCTTGGGCCCATGCGGGAAAGCTAGTGGAGTTCACCTTAATTGCAAGAGGATTTAAATACAGGAGTAATGAAGTCTCACTCTATTTGTACAGGAGTTTGTTTAGATCACACCTGGACTACTGTGCAGTTTTGTCTTCTTAGCTCAGGAAAGATTTTATTACCTTAGAAGTGCAGTGATGGTTCACCAGATTTGTTACTGGGATTGGGGGACTGCCCTTTAAAAAGTGATGGGGCACATTGGGCCTGTATTCTGTAGAGTTTCAAAGGATGAGAGGTGATCTCTTTGAAACTTACAAAACCCTTAAAGAGTAAACAGGATGCAAGTGGTTAAGATGCTCCCCCTGTTTGGGTAATCTTTCAGCAAGGGGCACAATTTAAAAGTAAAAGGGGGTGCCACTTAGGTCTGAGATGTGGAGAAATCCTGCTACTGAGAGGCTTGCGAACCTTTGGAATTCTCTACCCCAGAAGGCAATGGGGAGTTCAGTTTTTACATTTATTTAAGGTAGAGGTGGATAGATTTCTGATGACCAGTGACATCCAGGGTTATTGGGATATTGTGGGTAAAAAGCATTGAAATGTTCAATCAGTTATGATTATATTGAATGGTCGGACAAGCTCAATGGGCTGAACGGTCATTATTCCTATGTTCCTGATATATAAATATTCCTAAAATTGAAGAACCTACTGGAGATGATAGAGGAGGGAAACTTGAAATGAAATGAAACTTGTTTGAAGGTTACATGCATTCCAGTTAATACTTATGTCTGGAGTTGGGTGTTTCCATAAGACAATTAAAAATGGAGAACGTACATTGAAGTATACAGGTATGCCATAGCTGGGACAGGATGTGGCAAAATGTTGCTACAAAGTTAGCTTATGTTAAAAATTAAGTTATGTTTGATAGCTGATCTATTCAATCTTTTCAATATATTTAAATACATGTCTGAAAATACAACTAAGGTTGATAAATAGCTTATTGTCAGCTGCCCCTTGATTCGAGGACGATGTCTACCCAGGCCCATGGGTTTCTGCCATAGGCATTAATATGACTGAACAGCCAGATTCATGATTTTTTGGACATAAAGGGCAGGATGTGCTCCAAAGTGGGGAACCCTGCATGCGGGATTTGCATCTTTTTCTTTTCTCTGCCATCTCTCTGCATGATCATTCAGGTGTTTGGTCGCAAAACATGTTGCAGCTTGATAGACAAGTTGTCGCCATTTTGAAGGATTGATAACTAGTTCCTGTCAATCATTAATGTCAATGTTGTTGCACTTCATGGGAAGCTTTAGAATGGCTTCATAGTATTTTCTTTGCAAAGCGCTCACCCTGACTATGTTCCACCTCTTCAATATAGAGGAAAGTATGTATGGAGCCTTGGATGGTGAGGAGGGAGGAGGTAAAAGGGCAAGTATTGCACCTGAGATAACCAGGTGTAGAGCTGGATGAACACAGCAGGCCAAGCAGCATCAGAGGAGCAGGAAAGCTGACGTTTTGGGTCTAGACCCTTCTTCAGAAATGGGGGAGGGGAAGGGGATTCTGAAATAAATAGGGAGAGAGAGGGAGGCGGATAGAAGATGGATAAAGGAGAAGATAGGTGGAGAGGAAACAGACAGGTCAAAGAGGCAGGGTTGGAGCCTGTAAAGGTGAGTTTAGGTGGGGAGTTAGGGAGGGGATAGGTCAGTCCAGGGAGGACGGACAGGTCGAGGAGGCAGGATGAGGTTGGTAGGTAGGAGATGGGGGTGGGGCTTGAGGTGGGATGAAGGACAGGTTAGGGAGGCGGGGACGAGCTGGGCTGGTTTTGGGATGCGGTCGGTGGAGGGGAGATTTTGAAGCTTGTGAAGTCCACGTTGATACCATTGGGCTGCAGGTTTCCCAAGCGAAATTTGAGATGCTGTTCCTGCAACCTTCGGGTGGCATCGTTGTGGCACTGAGGAGGCCCAGGATGGACATGTCATCCAAGGACTGGGAGGGGGAGTTGAAATGGTTCGTGACTGGAAGGTGCAGATGTTTGTTGTGAACCGAGTGTGGGTGTTCCATAAAGCGTTCCCCAAGCCTCCGCTTGGTTTCCCCGATGTGGAGGAGGCCACAGCGGGAACAGCGGATACAGTATACCACATTAGCAGATGTGGAAGGTCTTCTTGGGGCCTGGGATGGGGGTGAGGGGGGAGGTGTAGGAGCAGGTTTAGCACTTCCTGCGGTTGCAGGGAAAAGTGCTGGGTGTGGTGGGACTGGTGGGGAGTGTGGAGCGGACAAGGGAGTCACGGAGAGAGTGGTACCTCTGGAAAGCAGATAAGGGTGGGGAGGGAAAAATGTCTTTGGTAGTGGAGTCAGATTGCAGATGACGGAAGTGTCGGAGGATGATACGTTGGATCCAGAGGTTGGTGGGGTGGTACGTGAGGACAAGGGGGAATCTGTTTTGGTTGTTATTGTGGGGAGCGGGTGTGAGGGATGAGTTGCAGGAAATGCGAGAGACTCCTCCCACCTCAAGCCCCACCCCCATCTCCTACCTACCGACCTCATCCCGCCTCCTTGACCTGTCTGTCCTCCCTGGACTGACCTATCCCCTTCCTAACTCCCCACCTACACTCACCTTTACTGTCTCCAACCCCACCTTTTTGACCTGTCTGCCTCCTCTCAACCTATCTTTTCCTTTATCCATCTTCTATCCGCCTCCCCCTCTCTCCCTATTTATTTCAGAATCCCCTTCCCCTCCCCCATTTCTGAAGAAGGGTCTAGCCCGGAAACATCAGCTTTCCTGCTCCTCTGATGCTGCTTGGCCTGCTGTGTTCATCCAGCTCTATACCTTGTTATATGAGATTCTCCAGCGTCAGCAGTTCCTACTATCTCTAAGTATTGCACCTTCTGTGGTTGCATGGGAAGGTGCCTTGAGGAGTGGGGTGGTGTTAGGATTGGAGGAGGAGTAGACCAAGGTGTCCTGGAGAGAATGATGTCTGTGAACTGCTGACAAGGGAGGGGAGTATGTTTCTGGTGGTGGAATTGGGCGGCTTATGATCCTGCAGATGCTGGTGAGGTTGGAAGTGAGGACAAAGGGCGCCCTATAAGTGTTGTGTTGAGGGGTGAGGGCAGAAGTGCAGGAAATGGGTCAGGCACAGCTAAGGGCCCTGTCAGGGAAATTTTGAGGAAAATGATGAATATTTGAGACCTAACCCACTGCAGAAGGTGGCATCATGAGAACAAATTTGAACAGAACAGGTAGTAATGTGCTTGTCAAGTGTTGTGGTTTGATATGTCTTAAACAAGGTACAGGGTCAAGAATTCCAAGAAAACTGTCAGGAAAGCTGCTGAGTAAAGTACCAACAATCAGGATGTTTTCTATCATGAGGTAGAAGAGAAACCTGAAATGTTGTTACCATAAGAATGGGGTAACTCTCCTGGATGTCACCAATGGTAGGTACACATGGACTTCCAAAGCACTTACTAACATTAGTAGAGAGAGTGTTGTGTTCCAAGGTAAGATAACTGACACGAGGATTATCAGTGTTATGTTTTTTAAACCTGGAAGTACTGAGCTGGAAGGCACTGTTACAGATTCACAGGGTCTTGTATTATTTCTAGTGCAGCATTGCTGGTCATCTCCTAAGTGATTTGAACATATTAATTTTTGGAGGGTACCCTGCTGCTGGAATGTTATTGTGTAACCTATGTCGAGAAATAGCAAGGTTAATATTTCCTTCTTTCAATAAAAAAAACAGACTGTAGTGTATTTGCGTAGTAATACAAAATATGAACTTGTATTTCTTGATTTAAAATGCAAATTTTTCAGTATCCCTTGTGTTTTCACCTTGCACACTTTACTAATGCTTGCCTGGTTACTTTCTGTTACAAACACCTGATGTCCTAGTAGCCTTTGCTGCACGTTAATGCCAATGTCTGTTATTTCTATCACCCTCTATTCACACGCAGAAATAGATCAAAGAACCCAACACAATGGATGTGAAGTGTTTTCCAATTGAGAGGCTCATAATTACTATTTACAGTTTGTGGGAAAACAACATTAAAGCTAGATCATTAGCATCTTAACCACCCATTATCTGTAAGCAGTTTTTAACTTTAGTGAAGGCACTATACTTTAAAACACTATCTTTATTTTTACAAATTGTTTTCAAGGAGCAGATAGTCGTAAGATCTTGAATTATGACATATTTACAAATGGGGCTAACCTATTCAAGTGAAGCAGCTCCGAAATGGACAGCGGTAACAAACAGATTCCTTGTATGGTATGGGTAAAGTGAGAACTCATGGTTTCATGTCAGGATTCAGACTCAAGGACTAGGATTAAATTTGGACTGCAAACCTAAAAATGACTTAATATCTGATATAGACTCAAGACACAAGGAAAAGCAAGGAAAGCTGAACAGATACAAGTAGGACTGAACTAATCTGAGCCAGGCTCTTGCAAACAGCCGAAGTGTAAATTTCTTTACTGACAAATTAGCCTATCCAAGTATGCTGAAAGCTTATATAGTTCATTATTTATAGAATTGATTCATGCATAAAATACAGTTCTCAGTTAAAGGGGTGATGCACGTTTCATGGAAATTAAATGACAGGCCATCACAGATTGACTATCATGAGTTGTAAGGAGAGATAATCTGCATCTATACTTGATGCAGCTTTTGGAGTTGGATACAGAGCTTTCTGAAGGAAATTGCATAGAAAAGAGATTCCAGCAGATTGTGATTGGTGGATGAAGTTAATTTAATTGTGTTGGGCTCTTGTTGTAATAAAAGAAGGGTTTCTTGTTATATTGCATTCTGCTTGACGTTAGGAGATTCCAGAGCACTTCAGGTTCAGTATTTTTGAAGTGCAGTCAAAATTATCGTGTAGGGAATGACTAAGTACCTTTCATAAAACATGAATACATACTAATCTTAGTGCTTCTTGGTGGAATTGCCTTGAGGGTAATTCCTGTTGCCAGAAGGACCTCTGAAGTGAAAGGCAGTTTTGTTGGATGCCTGTTTCAGTTAAAGTTCTGTTGATTTAGAGAAGACAATTTAGCATTCACTTTGAAGCAGAGTACTCTGAATTTACAAGTTCTCACTTTTTAGCATCTAGTCCAGCTCTGTTTTCAAAGAAAGATTCAATATAAGCCATGCAGAATCACATGGAAAGTGGTTTTCTTCAGCTCATGGATCCAGTAGTGATTTTGATGGTTTTTATCACTGATTTTTATTGGCTGTCAGTGGGTTGACAGGTTAGCAATGCAGCTTTCTGCTTTTGAGGATCACATTTTAAAAAGTCACTTGTGGCAATCATTTACCTTTCCCTTCAAGCAATGAAATAACTGTTCATAGCATGCTTTTGCATTAGTGAACCAGATGGGTCTTTCTAATAAGTTTTTTAAGAATCCCCACAGTGTGGGAACAGGCCCTTTGGCCCAACAAGTCCACACTGACCCGTCCCCCTATAACCCACCTAATCTACACATCCCTGAACACTATAGGCAATTTAGCATGGCCAATCCACCCTAGCCTGCACATCTTTGGACTGTGGGAGGAAACTGGAGGAAACCCACACATACACAGGGAGAATGTGCAAACTCCACCCATGGTCGCCCGAGGGTGGAATCGAACCCGGGTCCCTGGTGCTGTGAGGCAACAGTGCTAACCACTGAGCTACTGGGCCACCGTTGACAATATCATTTAAGGATGGAAACTGTTGTCTTTACTTGGTCTGGCCTACATGCAACTCCAGACGCATAGCAATGCGTTGACTCTTAACTGGCCTCTGAAATAGTCTAGTAAGCAAGTCAGTTGTACCAACTGCTGGAAAGACAAAATGGAATGAAACTGGATGGACCACCTAACATCGACTAAGGCGCTGGAAATGATAACGACAAACAGAGCCCTGTCGAACTTGCAAAGTCATCCTTACTAACCGCTGGAGTGACTGCCAAAATGGGAGAGCAGTGTCACAGACTATTCAAGCAATAGTGTGACATATAGAATCACGCCTTAGAGACACTGTCCCAGACAACACCATCGCCAACATGGAGACAGTGAGGACTGCAGATGCTGGAAGCTTGAGTCAAAAAATGTGGAGCTGGAAAAGGTCGGCAGGTCAGACAGCATCCGAGGAACAGGGAAGTCAATGTGTCAGGCTGAAACCCTTTGTCAGGACTGGGAAAAGGGAGGAGAGGCCAAAAATAAATGGGGGTGGTAGGGCTGGTGGGAGAGAGGTGGGATGGAGAGAGGTGGGATGGAGATAGGTGAATGCAGGTAGGGGTTATTGTGTTTGGTCAATGGGTAGGTGGAGTGGGAGGTGAGTATGAAGGTGGACAGGTAGTGGGTGGAGAGATTTTGAAGCTGCTGAAGTCAATATTCAGGCCATTGGGCTGTAAGCTCCCAAGGTGAAATTTCAGGTGTTGTTCCTCCAGTTTACGTTTGGCCTCACACTGACGGTGGAGGAGGCCAAGGATGGACATGTCACCAGGGGAGTGGGAGTGGGAGGAGGTGTTAAAGAGGATGGCACCCAGAACGTTGGGTTGGTTGGTGCGTGGATAGCACAGATACTCCATGTACCAGAGTGTGGAGCTAATGACAGAGTCATGGAGTGAATGGTCCCTGCGGAATGCAGACAGGGCTGGGGAGGGGAATATCTTTTTGGTGGTTGCGTCTGATTGTAGGTGGTGGAAATGTTGGAGGATAATGTGTTGTATTTAGAGGTTTGTGGGGTGGAATGTGAGGACTAAGGGGACCCTATCCTTGTTGGAGGGAAAGAGGGTTTGAGGGCAGAAGCGCGGGAAATTGGGGAGATGCGGTTGAGAGCATCCTTAATAACAGATGATAATAATATTGACTTCACCAGATTCAAAACCTCTCCACTGCCAATCTGTCCATCTTCCTACTTGTCTATCTGCTCCACCCTCCCCAATGACCAATCACAATAAACCCTTGCCTGCATCCACCTCCTTCCTGCCTACCCTCCCCCAGCCCCATCCCACCTCACTGTTTATTTCTGGGTTCTCCTCCCCCTCCCCGATACTGATGAAAGATTTCAGTCTGAAATGTTGACTTCCCTGCTTCGCGGATGGTGTCTGACCTGCTGTACTTTTCCAGCTCCATGTTTACTGACCATCACCATAATCTGAAACCTCGTAGCCCAGCATATCCCCACTCCACTATTAGCATCAAGCCAAGGGATCAACTCTGGTTCAGTGGACAGTGCAGGAGGCCATGCCAGAGCTGCTTCAAGCAAACCTAAAAATGAGGTGTCAAGCAATTCCACAACCAATGGGTCAGATCTTAACTCTGTGATCCTGCCATATCGAGTTATAAATAAATAGTGGTGGATAATTCAACGTCTCAATGGAGAATGAGGCTCTACGGACGTCCCCATCCTTAATAATGGGGGAGCCCAGTACAACAGTGCAAAAGATAAGGCCAAAGCATTTGCAACAATCTTCGGCCAGAATTGCCGAATGGATCTTGGCCTTCCTCCAGACATCTCCACAATAACAGATACCAGCCTTCAGCCAAATCGATTCACTCCGTGTGATATTAAGAAAGTGTTGGAGGTGCTGGATACTGCAAAGGCTATGGGCCCTGACAACATTCTAGCAATAGTACTGAAGACATATGCTCCAGAACTTGCTGTCCCCTAGCCAAGCTGTTCCAGTGCAGCTACAACACTGGCATCTACCTGACAACAATGTGGAAAGTTACCCAGGTATGTCCTGTACAAACACAACAGGACAAATCCAACTTGGCCAATTACAGCCCCATCAGTCTACTCTTGATTGTCGGTGTCATCAACAGTAGTATCAAGCAGCACTTGCTCAGCAATAACCTACTCACTAACACTAAGCTTGGCTTTCACCAGTGCCCGTCAGATCCTAACCTCATTACAGCCTTGGTTCAAAAGGACAAAAGAGCTGAATTCCAGAGGTGATGTGAGAGTGACTGCCCATGACATCAAGGCTATCTTTGACCGGGTGTGGCATTAAGGAACCTGCAGCAAAACTGGCATCAATAGGAACTGAAGGGGAAAGCTTTCCATTGGCTGGGGTCATATCTGGCACATAGGTAATTGTAATTGTCAGAAATCAGTTATCTCAGCTCCAAGATATCTCTGCAGGAGTTCGTCGGGGCAGTGTCCTTCCCCAACCATCTGGAGCTGCTTCATTAATGACCCTCCTGCCCCTGCTTCGGTTTGCTGATGACTGCACAATGTTTATAATGACCCAGGTACTGAAGCAGTCCATGTCCAAAACCGTCACCCCTTGACATTCAGTGGTACTACCATCACTGAATACTCCACTATCAACATCCTGGGGTTTACCATTGACCAGAAACTGAACTGGACTAGCCATACAAGTAGTGTGGCTAAAAGAGCAGATCAGAGGCTAAGAATCTTTACAGCAAGTAACTCAGCTCCTGACTCCCCGGGGCCTGCCCGCTGTCTACAAGGCATAAATCAGGAATTTGACAGAATGCCTCCCACTTGCCTGGAAGAGTACAGCTTCAATAACATTTGTGAAGCTTGATACCATCCAGGACAAAGCACCCACTTGATCGTCATTAATCCGCAAACATTCACTCCCTGTATCACTGATGCTCAGTAGCAGCGGGTTGCACTGTTTACAAGATGCGCTACAGAAATTCATCAAAGATCCTTAGACAGCATCTTCTAAACCCATGACCAATACTTCTAGAAGGACAGGGACAGCTGATGCATGAGAACATCACCACCTGCAAGTTTCACTTCAAGCCACACACCATCCTGACTTGGAAGTATATAACTGTTCCTTCACTGCTGCTGGTTTGAGTTCCTGGAACTCCCTCTCTAATGGCATTGTAGGCCTACTTGCACCACATGTTTCCTACTTGCATTACATGTTTGCAACTTTCAAGAAGGCAGCTTGCCACTATCTTCTCAAGGGCATCTAGGGATGGGAAATGAATGCCAGCCCAGGCCAGTGAACCACACATTCCGAGAGTAATTTTACAAAAAAATTACACACAGCTCCAAAGGAGGAGATAATAGGAGAGAGGCCTGATAGGCTGAATGGGTGACCTTTAATTTCACATAACGTTGCAAATTAAAACAGTGAACTATTTAGTACCTGTTGATTCAATATCTTGGTATACATCCAACATCAAAGCCAAATAGCAAGTGACACACCTACGGGATGAAATTCCAGGAGGAAGAAAATGGTGTTGAAGGGTTTTTGGCCCATTTCAATGGCAGATGTTTTGATATAGAAAGCATTTATTTGGTAGCTGCAGATGAATGCCAAGAAATTTGTTGTGAACTGTGAGAAGAGACTTCTGGGATCTTTATTTCTGTTGGCCACAACTAAAGTTTCCTGTTGGCCTTCTGAATGCAGGCACATCTTGCACATTGAAGAATGGTAAAGTGCACATGGGAGACAAAGCATGTTTTTTGTTCAGTATTCTGAGTTCTTGTGCCTTTTTTTGACAGATGGGCTTAAATGTTGGCTTTCAGTCCCTGTGGCTGCATGAGCATTGCGGAAGGAGAGGCTGGTCTGTAAAAGTAAAGAAATATTTGTTTGTATGGCATCATTCCTATTGACCTACAGGGTATGAGTTACAGCTGCTTCCCTAAATAGAAACAGGTCAGTAGAATATTTTGTATGAATTTAAGCGTATGGGTTTTGGCAGTTTAGAAAAACTCCTTAATCAATGGGCTGGTGAATTTTGTTTCTCGACTTGTATATGAGGCGTTAATATGAACATTGGTGCAGTAAATCTTTAGAAAAGTTGGGAAGCAGTTCATCAATTTAAAGCCTAAATATCTAAAACACAATTTTACCTAAGTTAAATATGATCTTTATCCCTTGTCCATTAGTCTTCCCTTCAATCATGAATTTGCTGAATTAATACAGGGATTGCTGCTGCTACTTAGACTGTTACAGGTGCTTGTGGCCTTGTTGTGATTAATATAACAACAGAAATATGCTATTTTCTCATATAAAGACTGTTCAGATGGGCATGCTCAAATGAAAATACAATATTTTTTCCTTAGAGTGAGAAGTTTTCCTTTTTATGAAGAATCCCGTTTGGCTTTGAGCCTTTCTATTTTAGTTGTTTCATTGCTTATTTAAAAATAACCGTGGCTGAGACTTTCCCTCAAAGCTTTTGAAATGTTAAATGAAGGCTGCAGTGACAAATGTTAAAAGTTTTGGAATGGTGATGATATGTAAAATGTATCTGAGAAATCTGAGACTTTTAATAATAAAAAAAATTAACAGTTGCATTCTAGTGGATGAGAGATATGTAGTGTTTATTAAGAACATTTCTGTGGGTTAACCTTCTACTTAATGGCAACTGTTATAAAGTGGAGGTTGGCCCGCCCGATAACTGAAAATGAAACACCCAGGGAAGAGCACCTCGCCCTATAATCTGTTAAAAGCAGTGTGAAAAGTGGTGTAATATGCTTTTCTGCAACTTCTAGTGGCTAAATAAAATAAACCCCTGACGCTTGCTTAACCATCAACACGTAATAATTTATTTATCTAACTCTTAACAGTGAACAAGCTAACTAAATTATTAACAAACTGAATAAACTCCTTCTAACTACCAACTAATCCCGAATAAAACAAGATTCTAATGGCATTCTGTTCCAATAAACACAAGTCTCACTTATATAAAATAAAATTTTTAAAAATTGACTTTAGTCTCTTGAAATTACAGCCAGGTTACGACTTCCGGAATGTTCTCTGCTTTCTCCGTCAAATGTGCTGTCAGAAACTCCTTCTCCGTTGAATGTTCTGTCAGGGACGCCTCCTCCATTGAATTCTTCTGTCAGGAATATTAACTAGTCGTGCAGTTGGTACCGTTGATTTAGATGGCGCTTTCTCTAATACTTAGAGAAGACTATGAGAGTTAATGATTCTCTCTCGAGAGCTGAGAGCTGTTAACCCTTCGTGTGTCAAAGTTTGTGGATGACACGAAGACGAGTGGTAAAGTGTGCAGAAGTTTGCAGAGGGATATAGATAGTTGAAGTGAGTGGGCAAAGGTCTGGCAGATGGAGTACAATGTTGATAAATGTCAAGGCATCCGTTTTGGTAGGAATAATGGTAAAAAGGACTGCTATTTGAATGGTAAAAAATTGCAGCATGCTGCTGTGCAAAAGGACCTGGGTGTCCTTGTGCGTGAATTGCAGAAGGTTGGTTTGCAGGTACAACAGGTAATTAAAGAAGCCAAATGAAATTTTATCCTTCATTGCTAGAGGGATTGAGTTTAAAAGCAGGGAGGTTATATTGCAACTGTGTAGGGTGCTGGTGAGGCCACACCTGCAATACATTGTACAGTTTTGGTCTCCTTACTTGAGAAAGGATGTACTGGCACTGGAGGAGGTGCAGAGGAGATACACTAGGTTGATTCTGGAGTTGAGAGGGTGGACCTACGAGGAGAGACTGAGTAGACTGGGATTGTATGCAATGGAATTTGAAGAATGAGGAGGAATCTTATAGAAACATGTAAAATTATGAAGGGAATAGATAAGATAGAAGCAGGTGAAACTAGAACAAGAGGGCATAGCCTCAAAATTACGGGGAGCAGATTTAGGACTGAATTGAGGAGGAACCTCTTCACCCAAAGGATTGTGAATCTGTAGAATTCCCTGCCCAGTGAAGTAGTTGAGGCCTCCTCATTGAATAGAACATAGAACATAGAACAGTACAGGCCCTTCGGCCCACTGATTCCACTACCACCACTGGCAGTGCATTCCACACACCCACCACTCTGTGTAACGGACCTACCTCTGACATCTCCCCTATACCTTGCTCCAATCACCTTAAGATTATGCCCCCTTGTAATAGTCATTTCCGCTCAGGGAAGAAGTCTCTGGCTATCCACTGTATCTATGCCTCTCATCATCTTGTACACCTCTATCAAGTCACCTCTCATTCTTCTGCGCTCCAATGAGAAAAGCCCTAGCTCCCTCAACCTTTCCTCATGACAGCTGCCCTCCATTCCAGGCAGCATCATGCTAAATCTCCTCTGCACCCTCTCTAAAGCTTTCACATCCTTCCTATTATGAGGCGACCAGAACTGAACCCAATATTCCAAGTGTGGTCTAACCAGGGTTTTATAGAGCTGCAGCATAACCTCATGGCTTTTAAACTCAATTCCTCTTCCAATGAAAGCCAACACACCATACGCCTTCTTAACAACCCTATCAACTTGGGTGGTAACTTTGAGGGATCTATGGACGTGAACCGCAACATCCCTCTGTTCCGCCACAGTGCCAAGAATCCTGCCATTAACCCTGTAATCTGCATTCAAATTCAACCTTCCAAAATAAACCACTTCACACTTTTCTGGGTTGAATTCCATCTGCCAGTTCTTTGCCCAGCTCTGCATCCTGTTGCAACCTACAACAGCCCTCCACACTATCCACAACTCCACTAACCTTCATGCCATCGGCAAACTTACTAACCCACCCTTCCACTTCCTCTTCCAAGTCATTTATAAACATCACAAAGAGCAGAAGCCCCAGAACAGATCCCTGCGGAACACCACTGGTCACCGAGCTCCAGGCTGAATACTTTCCATTAACTACCACCCTCAGATGGACACCTCAGTACTTCACTCTACCACTAGCCTATGGATAACCTCATGATGTTGCACTTCTCTAGCTTCCACCTGAAAAATATTAAAACAGCCATCCCCTATGGATAAGCTCCATGCATACACAGGATCTATTCAGATGAAGAGGAACACCTGAAGGTGTTGAAGGGCGCCCTCATAAGAATGGTATACGATGCTCAATTCATGGATTGCCAGTTCTAATGTACCACACTGAAAAACCGTAATGACCTCAGAAGACAGACACGGGATATGCCGGATAGGATGCCATTCATTGGGTACTCTCTGGGTACTTCCCGGGAGTGGAGGAATTACGCTGTGTTCTTCACAGCCTTCAACACGTCATTGATGATGATGAGCACTTCACCAAGATCTTCCTATGCCTCCACTTCTCACCTGCAACAACTGCCAAACCTTAAACAGACCATTGTTCACAGCAAACTACCCAGCTTTCAGGACAATGTTGGCCACAACACTCTACAACCCTGTTATGGTAACCTCTGCAAGACATGTCAGATCTTCGACATGGACACTACCATCACATGTGGGAACACCACCCACCACTTGCATGGCAGATACTCATGTGACTCGGCTGACGTTGTCTATCTCATATGCTGCAGGCAAGGATGCTCCGAGGCGTGGTGTATTAAAGCAGATGCTACGACAATGGATGAATGGACATGGCACAATAATCGCCAAATAGGGATCTTCCCTCCCAGTGGGGGAACACTTCAGTGTGTCAAGGACATTTGGTCTTGGATATCTGGGTAAAAGTCCTCCAAAGTGGACTTTGAGACATACAACAATGTGCATGTGCGCGCGCGCGCACACACGAACGCACGCACACACTCTCTCTGTCTCTCTCTTTCTTCCTCCTCCTCACTCACGCACACATTCTGTCTCTGTCTCACACTTACTCTGCCGCGCGCACATTCTCTCTCTCTTCTCTGTTACCCCCCCTCCACACACACACACACTCTCTCTCCCCTCCCTACCCCACACTTGCATGTGCGCACACACACTCTTTCTTTCTCTCTCTCTCTCCCCCACCACCGCCCCCCCCCACCCCACACATACACACACACACACACACACACACACACACACACACACAAATCTATGGGGTGAATTTGTATTTGCAGATACATTTTATTTTGTTCAAAAAGCACACAGTTCATAGAAAGTCAGTCAATATGGTGTTTCATAAATTCCTACTTTAGAAATAAAACTAGTCTGACTCCAAACTAAATCACAAACAGATTCTAAACAAGGTTTCACACCTAACTTGCATTGTCTGACCTAAAATGTCACCTCTTCTTTACATGAATAAAACCTTTAGTTCTCTCAGGACCGTGACTTGAAAAGAATTCGGGGAATATGCATAGACATATTAATCAATTAACACCTTCAAACTGATTGAAGATTTAACAGCACCTTAGGTTGTTTAGTATATCCTCATCAATGGTGTGAACCTTTGATCTTTTACTTAGAAATTCTGTGTCTGATACTACATTTGTCACTAACACCTGAGGTTCCGAAAGCTTGTGTTTTAAAATAAACCTGTTGGGCTATAACCTGGTGTCGTGTGATTTCAGAACTGAGTTTGGTGAGATTTAGGGCAGTTTTGAATTGCCTCAATTTTCTGTCAGCTAAAGTTGAGAGTTTGACCAAGAATGCATTGGAATATTCATATCTAGAGCTAACAAAAAAAATGAAGGTTTCAGGAATGGTGAACTGTGATAGGAATGGTGCTTGATAATCCGATGTGGATTGATGCAGTTTTTCCACAGACTGTGACATTTCCATATGGAAATTGTTTAGATTTGTTGAGCGTAGCAATGTCTTTTAGTATTTGCTGGCATGAGCGATAGTTATACTAGATGACCGTCTAGAGCTTGTGGTCATTCTTGATTGTATTAAATTTCTGATCCCTTATGCCATTGTTCCTTTCCCCAAAACGCCTCTAGTTAATTCCCCTCTTTGTTCTCAATTTCCTGCGCAGCAGATGATGAGTAGAAAACCTGAGGCTGCAATAGTTGACTTTTTGATAGTTTTAATTAAGCAGTGCACTTGGATGTGTCAGCGAAGTTTAATGCCTGTTATATCCATTGAAAAGTCGTAAAAACTGCAGGTGATAAGGTGGTAATAATATCTAATTATTAAAATGTAAAAATTTCTCCGTTCACTAAAATGCATTGTTAAAACTAGTTTCTCTTTCTGAAAAGTAAACTTCCACCAGAATCTTACTCCTAAGTTTTAATACTGGAGTTTTAACTCCAGTGACTGTCTTGCATATTAGATTGAATTACAGCCATTGTGAATTACTTCGAAGCTCTGTGACAGTAAAGTAATATTGTGTTGAGGACCAATTATAGTTATCTGTATAAATGCTAAGCTTGACCAGTTGGACCCTTGTGACAGTGTATAAAGACAGCAGTATCTGTTTGGCTGCAGCAGTCTTATGTTTAACTTACCAATGCCTTTTATTATCATAGTTTCTACTTTCTCTTCTCTCACACTGTTGTTATTACTGTATCTCTCATTGCATGCTCATGTTTTCTGTTTATGATTTTTTTCCTACATGCTTTTACAGTTGCAGGCTTAAAGATTGACTGAATTTGTATGTTTTATGTTTAGGGAACAAAGCAAAATGTAGAGAACATAGCAGAGTGAGTAGAGGACTGGAACTGGGAGGTGCTATAAGTGGCATGGTTGAGAAAGACTTAACAGAGGAAGAAAAGCATATCATCTTTGTTTTAAAAAAAAAGTCCATCAGATGAGAGGATGCCTATCATTGCTCGTTGCCCATCTCTTATTGTCCATGAGAAGATGGCAGTGAGTTATCGCTTTGAACAAGCTCAGTTGTGGGGGACAAGTACACCCAAGTTGCTATTAGATAGGACATTCCATAATTTAGGCACTGCAATGTTGAAGGAAAGATATTTTTAAGTCAGGATGGCGATAAATTTGTAAGGGAACTTTTGGAGGCTGCAAAGTGTTGGGGAAGAAGGAAGAGGCTGCATGACTTGAGGATTGGGGAAGAAGGAGACTGTTGGGTCCAGGGGCTAGAGAAGAGAGGGTGTGTTACTGGGAGGGGTGGGTTTGGTTGCAGTGTAGTTGGTTAGGGTTTATTTGTCTGTAGGTTAGGTGTGATTGGGACTATTGTGCCTGGAAGGGCCATGTCAAGTACAGGGCATTTGGAGTCAGAGGATTCACTGGTGGATTGGGAGTTCAGTTGTTTGTTGTTTGGTAGTATTAAACTTGAATATTGCTGAAAAATACATGGTTTTCAAAGCTTTTTGTCTTGAACTCATCCGGACAGTTCACAAGAAGACCAGTGTAAAGGGGAGATCTTGACAGTGGAGGAGGACTGGATCAGGATTTCTCAGATGGAATGATCCCTGTAGAATGCTGACAAGGGAAAGGAAGGGAAAACGTGTGTGGTGGTGATGTCCTGCTGGAAGCAGTGGAAATAGCAGCTTATGGAAAGTGAGCACAAGGGGGACCTTATTGGTGTTGTAATAGATGAGAGAAGGGATAGAGCAGATATAAGGAATGGGCCAGATATGGTTGAAGGCCCTGTCAATCATGGTAGTGAGTTGTCCTTGGCTGAGGATGAAGGATATGTCTGAGAGTACATGTGGAGGGTGATATCATCATAGAGTCACAGAGAACTAGTCCCACCTGCCTGCGCTTGGCCCATGTTTATCCAAACCTTTCCTATTCATGAAGCTATTTAAATGTACTTTTTAGACAGAACAGTAGACAATGGGAGAATGGAATCAACAATTTAAAATGCCTTTTTCAGCATTACTCAATTACCCAAGAGTTAATGGGTTTTAATTCCCCTAACTTTGCCTAGGTAAACATTAGGATTTTTCTGTGTATATTGATTATGGACTAAAATGGAAAAAGCTGTTTCAAAATCAAGGATTGTGGAAGAAATTGCTGCACTTTCTGAAAAAAACAAGTTACTGTTTTACATTGATAGTAGGAACTGCCGATGCTGGAGAATCTGAGATAGCAAGATGTAGAGCTGAATGAACATAGCAGGCCAAGCAGCATCAGAGGAGCAAGAAAGCTGACGTTTTGGGTCTGGACCCTTCTTCAGAAATGGGGGAGGGAATGTTACATTGTTGATTTGTAAAGCAATAGGGGAAGCTTTCTGTAGATGGGCCAACCCAAGAGGGTGCATGCCAAATGAGATTCAGCCTGTGATACAATGCTGATTGGTTTGTGGAATATCCACCAGTGTGGATGCCAAAGGCATCAGGCTGAGAATGACCTGTTTGGTTTCTGGATAGCTGAACAGTTTCAGACATATACTGGCAGGAACCTTCACACTGGTTAAAAAGGTGGATGGTGTGTTTCTCTTTCTTGTAAAATGTTTAAAGTCTGAAGAAAGCCAGTTTATTTTCTCTCACCAATTTCTGTGGGCTGTTGCTTTCAAACAATAAGTCTGAGACTTTATAATTTGTGAACCAGTCGCTCTATGAAGAAGTGAGAAGACCTATAGGAAACGATTGGAGAACTAAAAGACTTGGGAAACAAAAGGAATACTCCATCGAATCCTGAGGGGTGGTAGTACTGAACTTTTTGCTCAGTTTTTCTTCCCCCACTCCACGCATTATACCAATTTTTGTTTGTTTGTATAAGGGGGTTTTAGAAGGGGGTCAGAATTTTAACTGGGAGAATTGTTTGTCAACAGTTCATTGTTGTTTATCACTGGTTAGAATCTATTCATTTGTAATAAATAGTATTTCTTGTGTAGTAAGTACAGAAACTGGTCCGTGTTTTCTGTTAACATGGGCCTGTCTGATAAATAAACTTAGGATTCTAACTACTTTGGATAATGTTTTTATCTTTTGAGACAACTCCAGGAACAATGGGTCTTAATTTTCAGCGTGCTATCCCAGGGAGAGGTAACATTTAGGAAGTGCTGAGGTCATGAAAGATACTGTACAAATGCCAGTCAACCTTTCTCTATCATTCCTTATGTTTTAATTTCTTGCAAAAGTTTTCACTTCTAGATTTGTCATTGCTGCCATTCTTAGTGATGAACTGAAGGTTAACCACCTGACAATATTTTCCAAGTTGATTCCTGTTCGACAGACATGTTTGTTTTTGCATAAACAAATTATGTTCAAAGCTGCTTTTGGAATATGTCACACTGAATTTTCAAACTGTCAGATCATCATTTGAGTCCATAGGAATTTAAGAGCAAAGTCCTTAACTCTCTTCTTCAGTGTATCTTGTGCAAGAATCTTCAAATGGATTTTAATTGTTATAGTGGAGTTTGTCATTTAAATCATGAATAATAAGTAACAAAATTGTGTTTTTTTTTTAATGTTTTGATGGAAGATTCCAGTCACACGAATGAGTTAATGAGTTACTTTTGTACCCGTTAACTGCCACCAGGAAATTGCATATTAGCAAATAATTTCCAACTTGAACCAGTGGCAGAAAGTCTGAACCCGTTTTTGGCATTAACCTTTCGTCAGTGATGAAACATTCTGCTTTGAAATCTTTCCTGTGGCAAACTAGATCCTGACAGCTGGTATAGCAGGTCGTGGGAGAAAGAGAGCAAAGCATTGCTGCCCTCTTTATTGTATGTATCTGTTACTGCTTTGCTCAAGACAACGTGACAGCAATTTTAGTATGTAGCAATGACTGTTCCAACAACAGACTCAAACTAGGTCTACACTGCTATCTGCATAAAAACACACTCATCTATAGTCAATGACATTTGAAGTAACAAGAATGCGGCTCCTTCCGGCAATCGATTCACAACTTGCAGGTACTCTGAGACTCCAGGCCGAAGACTTTAAGATCTGGATGTCTTTCTTTCATTTTTGGGTCTCTTTTTCTTTTATTTCTGCAGTTGTTTTTAATTTGTTTTTTTTTTAAACTGTTGTCTTCTTTAATTATGATTTTGTAACCAAAATGGTGATTTTGTGCACTTTTCACTGTACTCCTGTATTCCTATTCTTGAGTACCTGTAACAAGAAAATCTAATTCTAATTCATAAATGTAGATTTTGTTTGGCCATGCTCCTGTGAGGAGTCTTGGGATTTTTCGCTACATTAAAGGTGGTATATAAATACAAATTATTGTTGAATACCAATGGTACCAAACAGCAATGAAATGCACAAGTTGTGAAGAGCCACTTACAGGAGTGGTTATTTCAGCAGCCTTGCTACTTCTACTAAGTTGCTGGGTATGGAAGGTTTGAGTTATAAGGCTGGGATAGGCTGGGTCTTTTTCACTGGAGCGTAGGAGGTGGAGAGGTGATCTAATAGAAATTTATAAAATAATGAGGTATACATAGAGTTGATGGTAATTGTCTTTTCCCTAAAATGGGGAATTTCAAGACAAGGGGGCCCATTTTTAAGGTGAGAGGAGAGAGAGATTTTAAAAAAGACATGAGGCAAATTTTTTTATACAGAAGTTGGTTTGTATGTGAAATGAATTTCCTGATGAAGTGGTGGATGCGGGTAGAATTACAATGTTTAAAAGACATTTAGATGGATGAATGACTAGGAAAAGTTTGGAACGATATGGGCCAGGAGCAGACAGGTGGGGCTAGTTTAGTTTGGGATTATTTTGTCGTGGACTGGTTGGACCGAAGGGTCTGTTTCCATTCTAAATGGCTCAATGACTCTATAAGTTTGTTGCTCATACTGGAATACATTGAATATGTGAAAAGAGGTGGCCTGTTTAAATTAAGTTGACTGCCCATGAATCCGCACAATGCGATCTTCTCTTTCTTTTCCATGTATAAGATTAACTATGATGGGTCAATGTTGGAACCCTTTGAGATCCAAAATTGTATTAAACAATGTGGTGCTTGGCACCAATAATCTTCTTCATATTCCTCCCTTAGCTACTGTCGTATGTCTTTAGCTCATCAACAAAGAGTATCTGCTTAACTACCAGAACTGACAGAAAATTTAGCCGTACCCACCAGGACAGAAATGTGACCAGTCCTCACCTGACATTTATTCTATTTCACTGTTGCCATACTAGTATTGTATGCTGAGACATCATCAGTGGCAAATGGACAAACTCTCACGCCTGTAAAGAGTTTGAGTATGACCATCAGCATCTGGAATGAAAATGTCATACTGTCATGGAGTCATAGAGTCATACAGCACGGAAACAGACTCTTTGGTTCAACCAGTTTGTGCCAAACATAATCCCAAACTAAACTAGTCCCACCTGCCTGCTCCTGGCCCGTATCCCTCCAAACCTTTCCTATTCATACACTTTTAAATGTTGTAATTGTATCCACGTCCGCTACTTCCTTAGAAGGTTCATTCCACATGTGAACCACCCTCTGTGCAAAAAAAAATGCCCCTCATGTCTTTTTTAAATCTCTCTCCTTTCACCTTTAAAATGTGCCCCCTAGTCTTGAAATCCCCCGCCCTAGGGAAAAGACAACTACTATTAATCCTATCTATACCCTTCATGATTTTATAAATTTCTAGAAGATCGCCTCTCAACTTCCTTCACTCCAGTGAAGAAAGTTCCAGCCTATCCAGACTTTAAAGCCAGAGTGCCGTTGATCAGCAATGTGATGCTGGAGGTTGTTGAGGGCTTCAGGTATCTAGGCTCCACAATCACCAGCAATCTATCACTAGATGCTGAAATTAACATTTGCAGTGTAAAAGCTGCACCTATTATGTCCAAGCTGAGAAGTGTGTAACAACAACTTGACTTAGAATACCAAACTGAGAGTTTACCATGCTTTTTCCTCAGTGCCCTCCTCCATAATGGTGAGACCTGGACAACACATTACTTGGCAGGAGCAAAGACTGAATAGCTTCATTTTGTCAGATAGGCCCTGTCAAGAAATGCTGAGGATAAGGTCACCAACTTTGAGATGGATGCTGCTGATTCCCTTAGTCTATGCTTATTGCTAGGTCAATGATGTCTGTGGCGGCCCATCCACATTCATTGGATGAAGTCTGCTTTATACCCTATAGTAGAAATCATTTGTTAAATAATCTGAACTGTTAAGAATTACATCCAAACCATTCAGCCCTTTGAGTCTGTTCCACTATTCAATGAGCCGGTGGCTGATCTGTGGCCTAAGTCCACATACCTGTCTTTGGCCCATATCTTTTAATAATTTTAAATGTCAGATTTTATTGGTTAAAGGTAACAACTGATCTAGCATCAACTGCCATTTGTGAAAGAGAGTTCCAAACCTCTACTTGCTAATGATGGCCAACCAATCGGGATCATTTCTTATGCTTTGTAAATTGGTATCCCTCTTCTCAAGTCTGTTTTTTGCTTTCTCGTGCTGATGAATGCAGCGCGAACAGCTTCAACTTCTTGACTCCTTTTAGCAGTGTTTAGGTTCTGTACTAGTAAGGAATTATTTGATCAGGGTGGCTATTAATTCACAGAATGGCTTTGGTGCACCCTCTTTTAGCATTAATTTTGCATGGTGAACGAATGTGGGATCTTACGTGGTTGCTGATAAGGCCGATTGTATTGTGCATGGAACTGCAGGAATTCCAATGTGTATATTTATCGGTAAACGTGGGCATGCAATAGTCAATAGTAGAGAGCACCCATGACCAATTTCTCAACCAGGACATCAGGGAAAGGGAGAGATAGTAGGAACTGCAGATGCTGGAGAATCCGAGACAACAAGGT
>NC_063340.1:422930-434678 GCF_021869965.1 Rhincodon typus | reverse complement strand
CACAACCAGATATCCTTGGTTTCAATACACACAGACGAGAAAAACCATATTTTCAACTGGGACAACACGACTATCGTTGTATAAGCCAAACAGAGGACAACCAGTGAATTCTTTGTGGCTTGGAATTCATCCGCGGACTCCATCAACAAACACATTGAAATAGACCCGAAATACCGACCATTACAATGCACAGCCGGAACCGGCACCTACCGCAAACAGCAAAAACCGGACCATATAAATTCGCGCCGGCACAAGACAACAGCGCTTCACAGGAGGCTCTGCAGCATTGAGGATGTCACCTCGTAAGGGGGCGAAACGTCTGCTAGCAAATCTCCCAGCTCGGCGAACACAGCAATGTCTACAACCAGCACCCGAGCTACAAATCTTCACTCAAACCCTGAATGTCCGCTCATTGCAAGAAGTATTAGCACAAGTTGACTTGTGTAGATGACCACATGTAATCTTGTGAACAGTACTTTGAACTCCTGCTACGATAATCCCTTTCCTGTCCTGAAGTTATTGGTTTCCAGAGTGAGCAAGTCTTTTACACTTACCCCCTGTAAACAAACAGATAGATTGAGGCCTTGGAAAGAATAGTTGAGTAAGATTTTCCTAACGCACTCCACCCCATTTTGTTTTACCCGATGCACAGAATGACGGGGGTTGATACTGTAATCAATATTATGCGTGAGAAACCATGTTTAGCTATGGATGTATAACTAGTGAATTGAGTTAAATAATTTTATGACATAATCCAAGTGCTGCAATATGGCATGGTTGATAGTATGTGCAAATATTAGAGTTTCTGGCAAGGCCAGTGGGCATTACACTGTTTGACTGGTGCTGCATGTGATTGTTTTCCAAAAGTAGCAAAAATAGTGTTTTATGAAGTTTTTTGAATTGTACCAGTATCTGTAGAAATTTAATCCTTTGAAGAGAGCTGAATTTAATTGAGACTCCAGTCTTGAGCAGTACTGTGGTACAAAATTGCAGACAGCATACTTTAAAATAATATAGTTGTGAGCCACACAACCTCTCTCAGTTACCTCCTTGGACAAGGCTGTGCAGTGGAGCACCAAGCATATGCAATGTTCTGTACGCACGCAGGTGGTTCAGATGTTTGGACTGTACAGGTCTGGAAGTAGCACAGTGTTTTCGTGAGGCAGACTGGTGTAGAATGCGTGAATGTGGAAATCAGTCAAAACAAAGTGTTGGAGAAACTCAGCGGATCTGGCAGCATCTGTGGGAGAGAAACAAAGATAACCTTTTGAGTCCAATATGACTCTTGAGAACCAAAGATAACTCTGTTTCTCTTTCCACAGATGATGCCACGCTTGTTGAGTTTCTCCAACAATTTCTGTTTTTATTTCAGAATTTCAACATCTGTAGTATTTTGCTTTTATTATGGAAGTGAGTCACCTGCCCTAATGTTGTCTAGTATTTGCTTACATTTAACTGTGCGTTTCCTTTCTTTTTAAAATAATTGCTGTTTCTCAGTTGAAATACACAAGACATTCACTATAGAGTATGAGACACAAAATCTTTTGTAAAGCAAAAGTTTTTAAATGGATAATGCAGGACAGATAATTTTTTTCCTGTAGAACTTGTACTTTTTTGAAAAAACTTTTAGTCATCTTCATTTACTGGAATTTCTTGCTTGCTGACTTGGGCCTTTTTTTTCACATCTTGCATTTCCAAAAGAAATAAATTGGGTATGGTGCCACAGATGTTGTTTGACTTTGTTACCTTGTCCACTTGATCATTCTCTACGTACGTCTCCCATTGGTCATTCTGGATTACTGTTCAGTCTCTGGGGATGGAACAGCTAACTGCAACACTGTTGTCATCTGAAGTCTACTTTCAATGATGAAAACTTTGAATTTCAGCTTTTTACGTGTGGGATGCTTTGAGCATTCTGTCTGTTGTTCCAGGTGAGGTTTGCTAACGTGACAATGTGCTGAAACTGAACTTGGCACTTCAAATGGTCTGTTTATGCTCAGTCCCAAATTTGCTACTCTAGATGTTTATTTCAAATTTCTGTTGGGTCCAGTCAATGAAAACTCGCAATGTATGACTACAGTATATTCAATGAAATATTTAATGTCTTTGTGTTGTTTATATATACCTCTGATGAAATATAACCACCCAAAGTGTGAACTGAAATTGGATCCAAAGCAATGGGAAAGATTAGGGGAGGTGACCACAAGCTTAGTCAATGAGGTTAGGCTTGACCCATTGTGGCCAACTAACTTGGCGCAATCTGACACGAGACTGGAGAATTCTGAGAGTTGTTGAGGAAATCCTATCAAGTTCTAGAATGACTGCTAAATGTGACTGTATTTTGCTTCTGTCAGCTAAGTGACTGATTTTGATTAAGATATAGGATGAATTTTAATTTCTTCACACAAATCATTAACTGTACCCTAACAAGAGTTTACTGAATCAAAGACCTGCTCTGAAAGTGAGTTTTTACTCTGAAAATGACTAAGGTCATCATGGACAAAGAGGCCTTGCTTAGGCATCACTACCCCTTCTGCCTGCTACACTGAGCCTGCTGAGGATATAATATTTCAATTCAAAACATTTGGTGGCAAAGTCAGTATTTTTGTTCATTCATCAGTTTTGTGAAACTTCACTGATTCTTATGCATTAAGAAAAGGCTTTCACGGTGATTTTACAAGTCTGCTTTCATCAATGGAGATCATGCGTGAATGAACCTGCGTACTTCATTTGAGATGCCGTTGTGATCGGGATACTGATAAATCTAAGTTCTGAAGTTTCATAGTGCAGCTTTGTGCCACAATGTTTAAAAATGGTCATTTTTCAATTTTGTGTTTCTGCTTCAGGGCGGAAAACCACCAATCAAGGATCTGTTTGTCGACCTCCAAGATGGCCGAAAACTCTTAGATCTTCTAGAAGGACTCACGGGATGTGTGTTGGTGGGTTTCCTTGGCAGATAGTGTGCATGTGATAATAAAACTTGTTCTACTTTGGAACCTTTGGTTAAACTGTTATCATTTGCAGGCATGGAGTTTCTATACTGTACCTTAGAGCTTGATCATCTATACAACATCAACTCCCAACTTCAGTCAACATCTTAAAGTACAGACGATTTCAGATGGGGACAGTTTTGATCTGTAGATTAACATTTATTAAGGCTATCTGGACAACGCAAGAGCTTCCTTGCCAGCTGTGATTAAAAATTCCATTGATCCTTGCCTGGATATATTAAAGTTGAAAGGTATGGAATAAAAACAGAAATTGCTGGAAAAACTCAGCAGGTCTGACAACATCTGTGGAGGGAAATTAGAGTTAACATTTCAGATAGAGTGATCCTTTCTCAGAACATGCTGCCAGACCTGCTGAACTTTTTCAGCAATTTCTATTTTTGTTTCTGATTTACAGCATCCACAGTTCTTTCAATTTTTATTTTGAAAGGTATGAAATTTGTTTAGACTGCTTGAGGATTGTTTACAGTTAATATTTACATCTGTACAGAAGATTTTCAAGTTTTCATGTTTACATTGAAGACATTTTGTATCAGCAGTAATAACATTGCCCCCAGGCTCTCAGTTTATTAACATTGCACTCCTCTGCCCTTCTGAATTCGAAATAGAAGTCATATGTGCTCTTTAAAATAATCATCATTACATTGAGATTGTCTCCCCCTCCACTTGTGGGTGATAAATTATTTTATAGTTCTTGAAAATTTAACATGGAATAATTGATTCACTTCCTGTTAGACAAGATACTTACTGATGATACAGTGAATGGACAGATGTGCAGTCTTTGCTTACATTTCCACCATGAGCATCCTCAAATTGTTAGTTATTCCTCTTGTTTCCACTCTTAAAAGTGCTGCCTTTTGTTAGGATTCAATTCCCTTAGGGTTGGATGCCCTCAGTACCTGTCTTGGGCAGCATTTTACATGTGGGAACTTAAATAAGTGAGTACTAGTGGTGCACCAGAACACTATTTTGCTTGTTGCTGAGGCAATGGATAAGCCTTCCCAAAATTGGTTAAGCAGGAATAGGAACTGCCTTGTATGAGTGCAGTCTCTTGCATTTCTCCCATATAATCACATCTGTCATTGCTACATCATTGAACATAGAACGTAGAACAATACAGCACAGTACAGGCCCATGGGCCCACAATGTTGTGCTGACCTATTATCCTACTCTTAAGGTCAAACTACCCTGCATACCCTACATTTTACTATCATTCATGTGCCTATCCGAGAATCGCTTAAATATCCCTAATATATCTGACTTCACTACCACCGTTGGCAGTGCATTCCATGCACCCACCACTCTCTGTGTAAAGAACCTACCTCTGACATCTCCCCATACCTGCCTCCAGTCACCTTAAAATTATGCCCCCTCATAACAGCCATTTCTGTCCTGGGAAAAAGTCACTGGCTATCCATTCTATCTATGCCTCTCATCATCTTGTACACCTGTATCAAGATCCCTCTGTTCCTCCACAGTGCCAAGAATCCTGCCATTAACCCTGTATTCTGCATTGAAATTCGACCTTCCAAAATAAATCACTTCACACTTTTCTGGGTTGAATTCCATCTGCCACTTCTTTGCCCAGCTCTGCATCCTGTCAATGCTCTGTTGCAACCTACAGCAGCCCTCCACACTATCCACATCTCCACCAACTTTCATGTCATTGGCAAACTTACTAACCCACCCTTCCACTTCCGCATCCGAGTCATTTATAAAGATCACAAGAGCAGATGTCCCAGAACAGATCCCTGCGAACACCACTGGTCACCGAGCCTCAAGCTAAATACTTTCCATCTACTGCCACCCTCTGTATTCAGACAGGCCAATTTCCCTGGATCCCATGCCTCCCTACTTTCTGAGTCACTCAAATGGGACAATGTGCTTCGGAACTGGAAACCTCTGCTTAATACCTCTTCCCTGGCTTCCTGTCCTGACAAACATGACTCCCCCACATATCCAAAAAGCCGGTTGAAACCATTTGTGTTGTGCAATAACCCCACAGTTATTTACATTATATTCCATCTATTGTGTTATTGACCAATCACTCAGCCTGTCCAAATTCGTTTGAAACTTCCCTTGCGTTCTCATAACATCCATTCCCACCTCGTTTTACGTAATTTGCAAACTTGGAAATATTATGTTTGGTGCCCATATCTTGATATAACTGGTGAACAGCTGGGTTCATGCATTGATCTTTGTAATATCCCATTGGTCAGTTTTTATTCCTAGTCTCTGTTTTCTTTCCATGAGGCAATCCTCATTCCAAGCTGTATTTGTTGATTTTCTTTACTGGCCTATATGGAACCCTATCAAAAGCATTCTGAAAATCCAAACATGCAATATTCACTGTCCCCCCTCAACCCCCCCTACTCTGCTTATAATATCCTCAGAAAATTTTAACACGTTTGTAAAACAAAATTTCTTCTGCTGGATTTGGAATTGTGTAATGAGTGTGATTAATTAATGAGCTCCTCGTAAAGGATCTTCTAGGGATGTCGCAACATGTTAGAATTTGAAATTCAGTTGGAGGGTGAGAAACTGGAGTCCCATACTGATGTTGTGGAGTTAAATTGAGGTATGAGAATAGATTCGGCTCTAGTGGACTGGACAGGAAGACTGAAGGGTAGGACATTTGATGAGTGCTGGCAGATGTTTAAGGAGATAATTGCTCCCAACTTAAAAAGTACTCTAGGAAGGAAGAAGGATTGTAAGAAGGAGAAAACAAAGTCTTGGCTAAACAAGGGAGTTGAAAATAATATTAAGACAAAAGCTAAGGCATGACATGTTGCAAAGATCATCAAATGCTTATAAAATAAGTAGTGAAAGTAGCAAAGGGAAATCATGAAAGAAAACTATCGCAAAATATAAAAATGGATAACAAAACTTTCTATACATCTATAAAAAGGAAGAGAGCAGCTAAAGTAAATGTTCGTTCCTTGGAGGATGAGACTGCGGAGTTAATAGTGGGAAAACAAATGGCAGTGTCATTAAATCAATATCTTGCTTCAGTTTTCATAGTGGAGGACAATAGTACCATCCCCATCATAACAGTAATGCAGACGTTATGGAAAGCAAAGAACTTAGAACAATCATTATCATCACTAGGACAGAAATATTGAGCAAACTATTGAGATTAAAGTCAGAAAAGTCTCCAGGCCTACATCTTAAAGGAAGTGGCAGGAGTGATGGTGGATTCATTGATTATATTATTTCAACATGCCTTGGATGTGGGATAAAATGCTAATATAACGCCCTTATTCAAAAAGGAAGGAAGGCAGAAAATAGGAGATTACAGACAGTCAATTTAACATGTCATTGGGAAATTGTTAGAATTTATTACTAAGGAAATAATACCAGGACATTTGGAAAGTCAAAATATAATCCATCATGGTCAGTGTGGTTTTATGAAGGATAAATCAAGTTTGACTAATTTGCTAGAGTTCCTTGAAGGTGTAACAAGCAATGTGGATAATGGAGGTCCTGCAGATGTAGTATATCTGGTAATATCACATGGGGTTGAAGTAATTTATTATCCTGTTGGCTAACCATCTGAAAGCAGGGGATCTGAATAAATGGGATTTTTCTGTTTGGCAAGATGTAATTAGTAGGGTGCCACAGGGTTCAGTCCTCAGGCCCCAACTATTTATAAACTGTGTTAATGACTTAGATTAGATGCAGTTTAGATTTATTGTCACATGCGAGAAAAAAACATTTTACACTGTATTTTTATATACATGTTATATGCAAAATGTCACCACACTCCAGCACCATCTTGAAACACTGAACATAATGCAAGGTTTTGCTGCAATAGACTTTATCTTTCTCTGTTCTTCTTGTTCATTCCTCCACTGCTCCTCCAGTCACTTCTTGAAATTGGCTGGGGTCTCTGTAATGGGCTCCTGGGGCCTCTGTAACAGGCCTCTGCCTTCGCCACAATCACAACTGCTGCAACTGAGCTAGAGCTGTAGGCCTGGGGATGCACGGATTCTGTACCTACTGTTCCCCATTCAAAGATCCTGTAGCTGCTGCTGATGATCGGGGTCCTCCATGCATCCCTTTCTCCTATGCTTCTGGTCCTTCAGAAGCCCTGGCCTAGCTGCCAACCTGGAGCCTCGAATCAGCCTGGGATCTGCTCCTCACTCGTTGGGAGACTCCAGGCTGGGGTGGAGCCATGTCTGGCTTGTCCTGCATTGTTGCCGCTGGAGGCTTCCTCTTTCACCTACCACTCTTCAGGCTTTAAAGAGAAGAAAAAGAAAGATAGCAAAAGAAAACAGAAGAGAAAGAAAGCAGACAGGAATGGAGCAGCCCTGGGCTCAGCCCTGTTACTCTGCTACCATCTTGGAGAGGGAGACATGACGGCAGGGATGGGAGGTACTATAGCCATACTTGCAGATGACACTAAAATAGGTGGGAAAGCAAGTTGCAGTGAAGAAGTAAGATTTTTTCAAATTGATATGGATAAGTTAGATGAATGGGCCTAAATATGGCTAATGAAGTTTAACATCGATAAGTTTTTGAGGTTATCCATTTTGGTCAGAAAAACAGAAAGGCAATTTACTCTCTGACTGGAGAGGAACTTCAGAGTGCTTCAGTGCAGAAGGATCCGTGTGTCTTTGTGCACGACCTGTAGAAAACTAATGTGCAGGTAGCTTGGTAATAAAGAAGGCAAATGGAATTTTGGCATTTATTACTAAAGGGGTAGCGTATAACCTTAGGGAAGTGTTGCTGCAACTGTACAGGACACTAGTGAGTTAGGGTGCTGCTGAGGCTGTGTAAGGCTCTGGTGAGACCGCATTTGGAATATAGTAAGCAGTTGTGGGCCCTTTATCTGAGGAAGGATGTGCTGGCATTGGAGGGGGTCCAGAGGAAGTTTACAAGAATGATCTGAGGGATGAAGGGCTTGTCATATGGGGAGCGGTTGAGGACTCCTGAGTCTGTATGTAATGGGGTTTGGAAAGATGAGCGGGGGATCTCATTGAAATTTACTGAATACTGAGAGACCTGAATAGATTGGATGTGAAGGAGATGTTTCCACTATTAGGAGAGATTAGGCCCCAAGGGCACAGCCTCTGAATGAAGGGACGACTGTTTAGAATTAAGATGAAGAAGAATTCTTCAGACGGAGGATAGTGAATTTGTGGAACTCGTTGGCACAGAAAGCTGGGGTAGCCAAGTCATTGAGTGTATTTCAGACAGATCTAGATAGGTTTTTAGTAAGTGGATCAAAGGTTACAGCGAGAAGGATGAGTGTGTGGCTGAGAAACGCATTAGCCATGATCAAATGGTGGACCAGACACAAATGGGCTAAATGGCCTAATTCTGCTCTTTTTTCTTATGGTTTTATGAGACGTCTCCTGGAATATGCAGACAATTTTGGTCTCCTTACTCGAGGAGGGATGTAGTTATATGGGAGGCAGTTCAGAGGAGGTTCACTAGATTGATTCCAGAGATGCATGGTTTGTTTTATGAAGAGTAATTGAGCAGTTTAGGCAAATTGTCTGGAGTTCGGAACAATGAGAGGAGATCTAACTAAGGTCTATCAGCTGCTAAACGGGATTGACAAAGTAGATATAGAAAGAATATTTTCTCTTTTGGGGCAATCTAGAATCAGAGGTTGTAGTTTTAGGATAAGGGGTAGCAGATTTAAAACCAATGAGGTGAAATTACTTCTCTTAGTATTATGAATCTGTGGAATTCACTACTCCAGAGTGCAGTAAAAAGGGATCTGGCTGTAGATGCTACGGCATTAAGATTTGAAAGCTTTCTGCCTAACCTCAGAAGAGCAAATCTTGGAAAAGAAAACTAGAAATAAAAAACTAAGTTAAAAGTATTACTGCCTTTATCTGAGTGAACTGTAAAGATGATCTTGATCAACATTTTTAGAAAATTAATCAAGAAACCATCACCTATGCCTGTGGAGCAACACATTGTGAAAACCACTTAAGTATTTAGTTTTGTTATTTTCTTTTATTCTTCCCTTAATTGTGTTTGTTGGTCCATCTGTCTTTTGTGTGAATGGGGCTGAAGACAAAGGTTTTTGGTGTTATAGCTAAACCAATTAGAATACTTTGTTATTTAACTTTTGCTTTGCTAAATTTACTATATTATTAATAAGTTGCTAAGTCTTTTGTTTAAGTTACAAGTCGGTGTATGGAATTGTTTATTCAGAGTCTGGGATTGGTTATTCAAAAGTCTGCTTAGAAACCATTGAGGTCAATTTTGAGGATCTGTGAAGATTTTAATTTTACTGTGTTGCAAATGCAGAGGTAGAAAGCCTGACTTGGTTTGGCAGTCTGGTTGTGTCGTAACACAATCAGAATCATATCACAGTCTTTGTAATAGATGCCAGTATTTTCCTTATTGCTGATGTCAAACTAATAGGTCTGTAAGTTCCCTGTTTTTTGTATTCCCTTTTTTAGATGGTGGTTAAATTTGTCCTCCAATCTGTAGGCATCATTCCAGAATCCATGGAATTTTGAAAGAGAGTTAGTTATGTTTCTTTTCTAAAATTTTTCTTTCCTCCAATAGACCAAAGAACGTGGCACTACCAGGGTACATGCTCTTAACAACGTCACCCGAGTGCTGCGCGTGCTACAGCAGAATAATGTAAGTTGTTTTAAATATCTAATCTTTACTTTCATGAAAGGTTAATTAGGATATATCAAAGTTTGGACACATTTCAGCGTGGACATATTTTTAGGATCAAGTAACCCTGAGAACCACCTTTTTGCATGGCCAATGCAGTAGTGTTCAACTTACAGCGTCTGAACTCAAAAGTCGAGCAACTGAGTCTGATTTCTATTTTATCTCTTACATTGCTCGGGTATTATAGTCTCAGGAAGTTTGAAAGGCATTGTGGTTAATTTGAAGGATAAACTGCAAACCAGAAGATCCAAAATTCATTTGAGTCAGCAATGTGAGATGTGTACAATCACTATGAAGTTTGCTTTTAATGAGGCTACTGATACTCCATGGCACAGATGGCCCAGGCTCATAGACATTTTAGCTACCTTCAGTTCGTTGGGGGAGGGTAGAATTATAGGGATAAAAATCTAGGACTCCCTAGGAGCAAAGCACATGTAACATGAAAGCAGTCAGCTAGTTCTAAAGAAGGATCACTGGACCCAAAGCATTAAGTCTGCTTTCTCTCCATGGAAGTTGTTAGACCTGCTGAGTTTCTCTGGCAATTTCTGTTTTTGTTTAAAGCTTTTGAAAGGATGTGTTCAAGTTTAAACAATATTATTAAAGGTTTTTTTCTGGAAGCAACTAATTTTCTTCAATGGTTCTTTATTGAATAATCTGTTTATTTTAAAATGTGATTCTGTGAAAAATGATAATTACTATAAAAATGATCAAGTGCATGTTGGAACTTGACATTGAATTATTGTTTGGATAAAATGTTATGGTTGTAAGTGTTGCATTGCATTTATGATCTTGAACAAAAAACAGACAGAGCAGAACATGTGATGGATTGCTGGGGCCCTATCTTCCTCTTCCCTCACCTGCAGTAAGCCCTGTCACTCTGAAATAATAAAATCTGGGAATAAAACAATTATCAAAAGGAGCTCTTAATATGAGTTTCTAAGTTCAATGACTTAATGTTGCAGCTGAAGATAGTATATCACAGTTTTATTTCTTCAAACTCCTAATCCTCCTCCATAAATTATAGATGTTGATTTACCACTGGTTTGAGGAGTATTTTTTTAAAAGCATGTCCACTTCAAATATTTTTGTGTCTGATGAAAGCTTATAATATGTTGTTATTATTCAGAAATTGAAGTTCGAAAGTGGAGTAAAAAATCCATGTTAGTTTTCAGTTCTGTGAAGGTATGACTTGTTTATTTTAAATAGATAAGAAAATCATTTTGAACAATGAACTAAAAACAGCACTTCCAAAAAATCATGTGATTTTTCACTAAATGACCAGCAAGCCCCTGGGGAGATAATTGCTGAGGTGTTTGCAAACTTGTGTTTAACAGCTGTTTTCCAGAGATGGAAGATGGGAGAGAAGGTCTACAACAGAACAAGTGCTGTTAGTATGTCGAAACAGTCCAAAACAATCAGGGCAGGCCTGTGCAGTAGTCCTGAGTTGCTAAGAAAGAAACTCTAGAAGCAGAAGGCTGTGTTCAGAGAGGAAAACATCCTACAAGGCTGTTAAATACATGAGTTTAGGGAACCATGGTCAATAGTTATAATGTTTAGTTAGCAGCTTCTGTTAAGGTTTTGGGAAAACACTTTAAATGAAGCAACTAGCATTGATCACAGAAATTTGCTGGAAAGGAAATGGATTACAGCCAAACCAGCTGAACAAGAGGTTTTCGTGTGGAGGTAGGGGTGTCCTGTCATTGAGGTTTGGGTGTATATAAGTTTATTGTCGTGTTAAGAAGATTGAATGTTTCATTTTGAATTATGATAAATTCCATTCCAGATAGTTCTTGTATAATGTAATAGAGTTCATGCTGTTCTTATGTGTAACGAACGTGTATGGTCTTTCTGGGAAAAGTACACTGGTAGCCGCTTGTGAATATGTTCAGGTATGGTGGTTCAGTTAGCTCAGTTGGCTGGATGGTTGGTTTACAATGCAGTGTGATGCCAATGGCATTTCCCATACCGGCTGAGGTTGCCATGAAGGTCTCACCTTCTCAACCTTGCCCCTCACCTGAGGTGTGGTTACCCTCAGGATCAACCACCACCAAGCTCTCGCTCGATCTCAATCTCGCTCTCCCTCTCTCGCTCT
>NC_063340.1:389033-422920 GCF_021869965.1 Rhincodon typus | reverse complement strand
CCTCTCTCGCTCTTCCTCTCTCGCTCTTCCTCTCTCACTCTCCCTCTCTCGCTCGCTCTCTCTCTCTCGCTCTTGCTTTCTCTCTCTCGCTCTTGCTTTCTCTCGCTCGCTCGCTCTCTCTCGCTCTCTCTCGCTCTCTCTCTCTCGCTCTCTCGCTGTCTCTAATGAGAGAACAGCCCCATGGTCCTCAGTTATTGACTTCCAGCTCAGTAAAAGACAGAAATTAAAACTTATGGTTTATCAAGACAGGTCTCACTTGGGATCAGTATTATCATCATTGGCAGGGACTATAAGTGGAAAAAGTGAACAGTTATCATTTGGATTTGAGATCAAATTGCACATTTTTCCTCCATCTGATCTTGTTAATTGATGAAACAAAATCCTTATTTTTCTGCAAGCGCGTTGTGTCAATCCATACAGTGATTTCACAAGACGCATGTACCTTTTCCATAATAAAGAGAAAATATGGAGTAATTCCAAAAAAGCGGTATTAGATACCAGGAAATTTTAAGATTGCCTAATGAAAAGAAAATTTAGACATAGATTATAATTACAGTATTTCAGAAATAAAATGGCCCTCGTGAAGATTTTAGAAATGTAATGTTAATTCTGATTTGAATATGAAACCATTTGTTAAGGAATGCATTCACGTGCAACCTTATAACTTACAAAATCATTTGATGATAGGTAAATGATAGATTTAACATTAAAGTACTTTTGAGTTTCCATTCATAATTATCTGGCTTGTTCTGTGTCACCATCTCTGACTAGCATTTGAAAGCTTGCACATAATCACGGCCATGGCCAGTGAATTATAAGCGGTCCACTCTGTGACAATTTTAACTTGACTGGCTTTTTGATTAATATTGATTCCCAAAATTTGCTGGGGGACTTGATGAAGTTGGTTACACTGAAGGTCAAGAACTGATAAGTAACTGTGCTTTCTGCCGATTCAAGGTGGTTAATACCTGACACCTTTGTGACAAGCCTGGATGTTATCCTGATCTTGCTGTTAGATACCATTGGTTGCTTGATTATTGGGAGAATTGTGAACAGATTGAATATTGTAGAAATTTATTATATAGTTCCATTCCTGATTTTATTAACTAGAAAAATTCTTAATGAAACTTCTAAAGGTGGCTAAACGATGCACTGTTCATTGAGGAACTTCTGTTGTGACGTTTTAGAATAGAGTTAATTGATAAATCACACCACATCCATATTCTTTGCTTTATGTATGACTCTTCACTGAAGGAACCTCCTATTGACATCTTTTGCCAGGACTCCCAAGTCTCTTTCTCATTATCTTAAATATTAAAAACTTTGGCTTGATTACGTTGTGGATGGGATTGTATGTTTTGTGCGTTCATTTCATACCATAGCACTTGCATGGAATGAGCAAACTATAGACATGCAATGTAGTGACATTCCTTTGAGATGAACTGCGAATGGATACAGTGCTTTTGCTCTTTGAGATTGACTTTTGAAATAAGTGTAGAACTTGGCGAATCTTTAAAAGACTTTAGTTTCTGTTGTGATGTAAAAATTTGTATTGTCTTTCTTCCTTTCCCCAGGTGGAGCTGGTGAATATTGGTGGAACTGATATTGTGGATGGAAATCATAAACTGACACTTGGGCTTATTTGGAGTATAATTCTACACTGGCAGGTGAGTAAGCAGTTACCAGTACAGCTCATCTACTGAAGGGTTCTCCTGCAGCTTCTACAGCTAGAGGATTGGTACAAAATTGATTTTAACAAATAACTCCAACATGTGAATGACATGATTACCATCTCATGCAGTCCAAGTAAACTTGACTGAATCATCCTGAATTAACAGGTAGTTGATAGAATGGATTAGATGCTTCTTAAGAGAACTGAATGTCCACTTAATGATTGAGCAATTATTTTTATTATATAGTGTAGCTACTGCCAGAGATTCAAGTAGTTTAGCTTTAGTCTTCATTTTGAGCTATTTTAAGTTGACTAATCATATATCATTTTCATGCAGGTCAAGGATATTATGAAAGCTATAATGTCAGATCTGCAGCAGACAAACAGTGAGAAGATTCTGCTGAGTTGGGTTCGTCAATCGACCCGACCTTACAAACAAGTAAATGTTCTGAATTTTACAACCAGCTGGGCTGATGGGCTTGCTTTCAATGCCATTCTTCATAGGCACAAGTAGGTATTCATCAATAATTGGGAAATTAGATGTGTTTTAACTTAAGAAAATGGTACTTGCATTAGAGGATTTTACATGTTACAGGAAATGATTGCTGGTTGAAATGTTAACCTTCAAAGCCATTACTTTGTCTGTACTACCACTTGATGACATCTTCTGAAGGACATGCCATTTGTTTTCACATTGCTGACCACGCTCAGCTGTGTGTTAATGCCATCTCTTTCAACTCCTTCACTAAATTATGAGACTCTTTGTCTGACATTGTAGTATTTGATGAGCAGAAATTTCCTCCAGTTAAATTGGTAAGCTGAAGCCATTGGTGGGGATTTTCTGCTGTTCAGTTTCTGCAGCACCAGATGGAACATTATGTATGATTTGTATAAGAAGAGGATGCAAGAAGTATTGAGAATGTTTGTTAATCTTCTGCTCACCTCATCGGTGAGTTCCTTTAGGCCATTTGACCCAGATGACTTGGGCCTGTCGTTACCTGACATCCACGCATACCTGCCATTCTGTACTGGTGAGGGAGTAGTGATGGTGCTTTGTCTCATGTGGCAATTCCTTGTCACCAATGGCCAAAAGTGAGAATAGATCAAAAATTGAGCCTGGAGACCTGCTGGTATTTTGTGATCCAGTTCCCACTGAGACCTAGGCAATCCAGGATCATTTGTAACTTTTAAAACTATTCTCCTGCATCGTTTTGTTTCTTAGCAAAGTATTGTTTTGAGACTGTGCCTTTCTTCCAGACCAGGTTTGTTCAGCTGGGATAAAGTTATGAAAATGTCTGCGGTGGGTCGCCTGGAACATGCTTTTGACCTGGCTAAAAAGCACCTGGAGATAGAAAGACTTCTGGACCCTGAAGGTTAGCTATTGCTTGGTGTTAGTTCTGGCTCAATTGCATTGCAGAAGTGCAATGAAATGATTCTGAATGGTGTGAATAGGTGAGCCTAAGCATTACTTCAAAGGATTTGTCCTTTGCTGGCTGTGTTTGTGATCTTGCCCTAGTTGCTAAAGAGGTAATGGGTCATGGGAGGGAGATTTAGAGCTGGAGTAGAGTAGTTACTGAGATATTATCATGTATCACCTCAGGTGCATGAACAGCGACTTGGAAGTAATTTTGCCACAGTGTGAACATGGTAGGAAAATTCTGGACTTTATTATTTATGAAGCCAATAAAATACATATTGTAAATAACATATGACAATGTCGTTTTTTTTTAGAAGTGTATTTCATCCTGGTTTCTTTTAAGAGAGAGATTGAATGAGAGGTACCAAGCAGTCTGTGGTTATTAGGCTTTGTGTTTTTTTTAAAAATTGGAACAATAGAAGCAGCCTGGTTGGGTGTGGCTAGCTTTCACAGACTAGGGTTTCTAGTTTTTTTTTAGTTTTAGGGTTAGCTTTAAGCAATTACTGTGGAGTCTCAAAAGGGCAGAAGCTGCTAGAGTTTTGAAGAAGTGGAAACTATCTTTTCCCTCTTTCGGTTACACCTAGAAGCTGGGGTTTCTCTCTGCTGCTGGGTTACCTGAGAGACAAATCTATTTCCTGAATTTGCCTTTTTTGCCAAGGGATGTGTTTATGGGATGTTATTATATTAGAGCAGTTAATTAGTAATAGTTACAGTGTCAATTACTCTGTTAAGTTTTCCAATACAGTTAAGTTATTCTAAGTTCTTCTTTCTTATGTTGTATTTTAACTATAATATTTTAATAAATTGCATTTTGCACAACATTAAGTAGATTGACAAGTTGAATTGTATCTGGAACACAGCATGTTACATTTGCCTTTAAAATAAGAAAAAGTTAGGGTCAAGCTATCTTTTTAAAATATATTGAGGGGGTCTGTTCTGGTCCATAACACATGCTATGATCAGACAAAGTCAGTGAAGGTTTACATGAGAAAACAAATTAGGAGCAGGAGTAGGGCATTCAACTCATCAAACCCTGTTCCATCATTCAAAACAAGATCATGGCTGAGCCAATTGTACCCTCAGCGTTACCCTCCTGCCTACTCCTGTTGCCCCCAGACTCCTCTGTTATCAAGAATCTACTCACATCTGCCTTAAAAATATTCTCTTGGGAAGAAGATTTTACATGCATACACACTCATCTCTACATAGATATGCAATCCCTTATTTTTAAACTGTGTTCCTAGTCGTGGTCTCTCCCACAAGGTAGGCCATCTTTTTCGCCAGTATTCTGTCAAATCCCCTCAGGATCTTGAATTTCAATAAAATCATCTCTGTGCTGATGTTTAGATACATTCTGTTCCATTGATTCCAATGCTATGATGCCATTCCTTAAATAAAGAGACCCAAACTGCACACAATAGTCTAAATATGGTCTCAGCTTTGCCCTCTACAACTTTTGTAAAACATCTCAACTATTATATTATGTTCTTCTTGTGATGTATGACAACATTCATTTGCCTTCCTAATCACTTAATAAATTTGCTGACTAACTTGATGTTCCTATATCCAGAATGCCTGGATCCCTCAGTATCTCAAGACTTCTGCCGTGTCTCTTCTTTCAAATAATATGCTTCCTGCTAAAATGGACTACCTCATGTTTTCCCACATTATATCCATCTGCCAAATTTTTACCTACTCTCTTAATTCGTCTGTACCTCTTTGTGGATCCCTTATGCCATCTTTATAACGTAGTTTACCACCTGTCTTTGTGTCATTAGCAAATTTAGCGACCGTACATTTGTTCCTTTTATCCAAGTCATGGAAATAGATGTGCATAATTGAGGTGCCAGCACTTATCCTTGTGGCATTCCACTCATTACATTTTGTAATCTGAAACGATCCATGTGTGCCTATCTTTGTTTCCTGTTAGCTATACAGTCTTCTCTCATGCTAAAATTACCCATTCACCATGAGCTTTTACTTTCTGTAATGACTTTGATCTTTCACATTGTCTGTTTCTGGAAAGCTAAGTACACCACATTCACAGATTCCACTTGATTTATGTTGCATATTACTTCCTCAAAGAACTTATTGAAGCATGATTTCCCTTTTACAAAACCATGGTGATTCTGCCATGAAGATGTGCATAAAGTGTTCAAGGTGCCCTGTTTTAATCTTAACAGGCTCCAGCATTTTCCCTACAACAGAGGTTAAGCTAACTGTAGTGTTTAATTTCTGTCTCTCTACTTTCTTGAATAGAAGAATTATTACATTTGCATTTTTTCCAATCTGATGGAATCTTGCCAGCATCTAGAGAGCATTGGGAAGTTAAAACCAATGTATCTTTTATATTGGCAGCCACTTGTTTGAAGACCCTAGGATGAAATCCATCAGGAGTTAGGGAGTTATCAGCTTTCAGTTTGAATAATTTTCTATACCCGTTTCCTGGTGGTTGTAATTGTTTTAAGTTCGTCCCTCTGTTTCAACTTTTGCATCACAATTATTTCTGGAATATTATTTGTATCCTGTACAGTGAAAGTTGACACAAAGTTTTTGTTCAATCCACTTGCCATTTTATGATTTTCCATTATGGAATCCCTAGGCACACACTCTCTAAAGAAGCTGTGCTTGCTACATTTTCCTTTTTCAATGCCTGGTGGTTTTATATTGTTAGCTAGGTTTCCCTTGTACTCTAATTTCTCTTTGCTTTCTATCCTTTTAACCATTCGTTGCTTTTTTTATAGTCTGTCCTTTCGTTGGACTTGCCACTAATTTTCATAGTATCAAACTGAAACAAAAAGCGTGCAATTCTATCTTTGACTGCCTTAGTTAGCCATGGATGATGTAGCCATAGTATGGAATCTTTCTCACTGAAGTATATATTTTCTGAGTCTTATGTAATATTTCTTTAAATGACTGCAAAAGCAACTTTACTGATTTATTCCTTATCCTAACTTACTGCTTCACAATAGCCAGTTTTATATTGGTACCTTAATAATCTTGTTTAAGGTTAAAACAGCTTTATACCCACTCTCCTGTCGCTCAAACACCATATGAGATTCAATTCTATTATAATCACTGCTACCCAGGCACATCTTTATTCTAAGATTATTCATCAATCCTTTCTCATTGCATATTACGGTATCTAGAATAGCCTGCCCTCTGGTTGGACACTTCCTAGAAACTGTCCTGAAACATTCCACAACCTCCTCTTCTAAGGTAACTATGCTAATCTGACTTGTCCAATCTATAAAAAATTTAAAATAGTCCATGATTGTCACTGTACCATTGTCACAAGCCCACATAATTTCTTCGTGTAAATCCTGTCCTACAATGATGTTAAGGGAGTATTTTGTTGGCTCCCTAAGTGAAGTCCTGGCTCAACTATTTCTTATGTCTATCCAAACTGATTTTCTGCACTTTGATTTTTAGAAGTAAGGTCATTCCTTTCTGCTGTACAATTGTCCAACTTAATCTCCTCCTTTTCCTAGCTTCTGGTTCTACCAAAGCATGATGTATCTGTGACCATTCAGGTTTGAGGCTTTGTCATGTTGTAGTCATTCTCTAATCATTATTCATTTCTACTTGAGTTATCAATACATCTGTTTTGCTATGAATATTACCAATTTAAGACTGAGATAAGGACAAATTTCTTCTATCAGAGCATTGACTGTCTTTGGAACTCATTGCCAGAGACAGCTGGCACACAGCACCAGGTTATAGTCTGATAGGTTTATTTAAAATCACAAGCTTTTGGAGGACTGTTTCTTCATCTGACAAAGGAGCAGTGCTCCAAAAGCTTATGATTTTAAATAAACCTGTTGGACTATAACCTAGCATTGTGTGACTTTTTACTTTGTCCACCCCAATCCAACACCAGCATCTAATCCTTGTGTACATTTAAGGCTAGTATAGATAGATTCTTAATGCAGAGGGGAATCAAAGGTTACAGAGAAAAGGCAGGAACGTGGACGTGTAGAATGTCAGATCAGCTCGGGTCCAAATGAATGTTGGAGCAGGCTGCAGGGGCCAATTGGTCTACTCCTGTTCCTAATTGTTATGGTCTTATTAACTATCTCACTAGCCTTTTCTTTAAGACGCTAGAATAAAGTCTGTGAAGACCTTGGACATAACAGCTTGCAACTCCAACAATTCGCTTGGTAGCACTTCTCTAGTGATAGTAATTTTCTTGACTTCCTCCTTCCTTTCCATTCCCTGATTTATAGTTATTTCTGGAATGTTACTTACAATCCTCTACAGTGTACACATACAAAATACCTGATCAATTCATCTACCATTTATTTATTCTCCATTGTTAATTCTTCAGACTCCCTTTCAATAAGCTCACTTTAATAACTCTTCTTTTAAAAATATTTATAGAAGCTCATTTGTTTGTATATTTGTAGCTAGCTTTCTCTTTTGCTCTATTTTTTCCTCTTTATTGATCTTTGTCTTTATTTTTTGCTGTTTTTATACTCTATAAAATCTTCTGACCTGGCACAGATCTTTGTCCAATTATATATCTTTTAAGTTTGATACTCTCATAAATTTCTAAAGTTAATTGTGGATTGTGGGTCCTTCCATTTTTTTTTCTCGTTGGGATGTATCTATATTGCATATTGTAAATATCCCCTTAAACACCTGTCACTGTATTGCTATTGACCTATCCCTTAACCTAATTTGCAGGTTCATTTTAGCTAGCTCTGCTTTTGTGCCCTCATAATTGCCATTATTAAAGTTAAATTACTAGTCTAGGGTTGGCTCTTCTCTCCCTTAACAGAATGTAATATTCAATTATATCATGATTACTGCTACCCAGTGACACCTTCACCATTAGGTCTTTAATAAATCCTATTTGTTGCACTGCACCTTGTCTAGTAGTCCGCAGTCTGGTTGGCTTCAAAATGTGCTGTTCTGTAACTAATGGAATGGCGGTTACTTCTCATTTTTCTAAACTCCAATGAGTACACGCACAACATAGTCAATCTTTTCTCATAATAAAATCCCCCTCATACCTGGTATCAGCCTAATGAACCTTCTCTGGACTGCTTTCAATGTCAGTACATGAGTTCACATGGTTTTCTTAACTGTTATTTTGTCTGCATTTACTGACAACGTTTAGATACTTTTCATAAGTTGTAGCCCAGTTAAATTTGAAATTTTAATACTGTGAAATTGGTTGTCTGTTTGTGCCAATCAAACGTTGCTTTAATGATTTGTACCTGGTGATTGTGAAAAGATTACTCAAGACAAAGTGATTCTCCTATGGAGCCTGAAATTTGTATTGGATGCCCTCAACTCCATGGCTTCTCACAACTTTGAAATGGATTGCTCAGTTGCATGTAACATCAGCCATTTGTGGCATGACCTGTTTTTGATGATTGAATTCATTCATGATTGGTTTAGTTAGAGTCCAGTATTCCTTAACTATGTTATTCCAATTGCTTGCCTAATTATTTTCAGACTTGAACAATTTGCAATGTTAAACTGAGATGGTTGTCTTTTTTTTACTCTCTCATGGGATAGTGTTACAAGCAAGCCAGCATTTATTGTACATCTGTTTAAATATTCTTCGGAAGATAGTGTAGTGAGCTGCTATCTTGAAATGCTGCAGTTTGAGTGGTGCAGGTACGGTTGCACCGCTGTTAGCTTGCATATTCCATGATTTTGTGCTAGCAGCAATGATCCCATTTCCAAGTCATGATGGTGTGTGAACTGGAGAGGAACTTGTGGATGGTGATGTTTCCATGTATTTGCTCCCCTTCTCCTTTTAGATGGCATGACCTGCAGTCTTACAAGGTACTGGTGATCTGCTTTGCTGAGTTGCTGCAGTGCACCTTGTATATGGGATACACTGGATAGATGGTGCAACACGAACAGAGGCAGTGAATGTTTATAGTAGTAGATGGGGCACAAATTTTATTTTGCTTTTTTCCTGGATGGTGATAAATATTCCATCCAATTCCTGACTTGTATCTTGTAAATGATGGATGCGGGTGGCAGTGAGAAATGATGGAGGAGGATTTTGGTAGAAGTTGGCTTGCTCACCAGCACTAAGAAGGAGATTGTGGAGGACCTGGTGCTCAATAGGTGTAAAAGCATCCAACAGAGGGAAGTAGTTGGAAATGACAGAGGAGGATCCTGGGAGAAGTTGGCTGTCGCCACAATTGGGAAGAGGATCACGGAGGACCCAGTGTCAAAGAATAATGAAGTCACAAGCATTACATGACTATAGTGTTTCCCTCCCTCCCTCCTTGAACCAAAAAAAAACAGAGGGAGGGAGCTGTGAGAAAATTTGTTGTGGCTGAGAAACAGCAGAGGCTCAGCAGCAGAAGTGCTGCTGTTTAGGTCTTTGGTGAGTGTCAGGCTTCGCAAAGGAGGATGAGCAGCATTAAGGTACAGTAAGGTAAGGTCTTTCCTTTTCATTTAATCCAGTTGTCATAAGAGGGGTAATAATGGCAGTCAGTGGAGTGATATGCTCTAACTGTGAGATGTGGGAAATAGGGAAAAGTCAAATGTTCCGAACAACTCTGTCTGTAGGGAGTGTGTCCACCTGCAGTTCCTCTTAAAATGCATGGATTGGTTGGAATGGCATTTGGACTGGGTAAAGGTCAGCCTGGAAGAATGAATAGCTGCTAATGAGGACTATTAGTAGCTGACAATAGGTTGTTTGTGGGAGCAGCCCATATGATGACAAGGCTTGGTGCATGGGGGTTGGGGTAAAGACATGGGAGAAGGTGCTTGAGCCCTAAAATTGTTGAATAAACATTACACTTTCATTTTACATCTCTGTGATATTTGTCTAGATCTCTGTTTCTGATCCATGCTATTTTCTGATCTAGATATTGCTGTTTGCCTTCCTGACAAGAAATCCATCATCATGTACGTGACTTGTTTATTTGAGGTGCTCCCTCAACAAGTCACTATGGAGGACATCCTTGAAGTGGAGACTCTGCCAAGGCAGTACAAATTTGAATGTGCAGAGGGTCCTTTAGCGCCTCAACAGGTATGGAACTGCCAGTTATCATGTGGCTAATGTAATACTTGGTAGGAGTAGTGGGATGAGGTTAGTGTATTGCTGAGTTAGAATATTGGTTTATATGATACCTCAACATTGCTGTGCTTATCCGGCTACCACTGTATCGTCATGCACAGCTGTTAGGCAGATGTACAATATTGCTGAATATGAGCCCATGTACATTGTAGATTATAAATAAAAAATCTTTTTTATTTCTTGTAATTTTTAACTATTTATCTAATCCTCAGTTATATTCAAGTCATACCAGAAAAGCACTGGTTTTGCATTTAAGTGCCATGACACAAAAATTATGAAAACTATAAATTTTGATTCTAGTGGACATCGTATCAAATAGGTGACTGATTACAAGTTGTTAGATCACTTCAGTTTTCACCAGAAAAGGAGAGAGTCAGTGAGCATAAATGAAAATTTGAATGCAGGATAGCCCAATGGCAGTCTTCAGATCTAGTGACCCCTGAGTTTTAGCTGTCAATGTTTAAAGTCCAAACCACTCAGTTCCACTGATTTGTTTCCGTTTTGCCCTGTCTGAGCTTTCAGAGACTGAAGTTGTTTGATTGCTCTGTGTATATGTATTTCTAATTCAGAGTGCCGGAATCTGTTTACGGTTGTGACTTGAAATATCTGTAAGTTATTTGTGGGCTTTGAAGCAGCATTGTGTACACACCAATATAGTCTGCTAAACTAAAGGACTTGGAGATCCCAGTTTGGAACAACCCCCGTGGGCCAGATGATAATTTAGATGTTCCAAAGTTCTTAACTTATGGATAAGTAAACATGAATGTGTAAAGGATTCTTCTTCTTTGATTAGAATGTAACCTCTGAAAAGGAGACCCTCGACTCTCAGGCTGAAACTTCTAGTACAGTGCCCGAGATGGATGTGGACTTGGATGGTTATCAGGCAGTTTTGGAGGACGTTCTAACATGGCTATTGTCAGCTGAGGACACGCTTCATATGCAAGATGACATATCCTCTGATGTTGAGGAGGTGAAGGAACAGTTTCACGTTCATGAGGTATATACAGATACTGTATGTGTATCCAGGAGTATCCTGCTTTAGTCTTGTACTCTAAGATGGCTAAATCTTTGCTAGAAAGAAACAAAATAAATTACAGCTAACATTTGTTGTAATTAATACTGTGGATATTGCTGTAAATTAAATGAGAGAAATGGGATCAGGTGAAAGGTGATTTAGAAATCTAAAGAGCAAAGTTGAGGCTGTAGAGCAGCATTAAAATTTGGATGGAGGCAAGCAGAGCGGAACAGCAAGTTCAGATTTTAATTGTGCATCCGCTAATAGCGTATGTACAAAGAATAGCGGTAAAATAGTAAAGTTAAAGACTACATAGTGGATAGAACACTAAACAATAAATGCAGCAGGTTATAAAGAGAATGTTGAGGGTTGGGGAAGAGGCTTTAACCTTCTTATAGACTGGACTGGAGTGCAAAGGCAATGGGCCCTGACAATATTCCAGCAATAGCACTGAAGGCTTGTGCTCCAGAGCTTGCCGCTCTCCTAGCCAAGCTGTTCCAGTACAGTTATAACACTGGTATCGACCCTACAATGTGGAAAATTGCCCAGTTATGTCCTGTACGTAAAAAGCAGTACAAATGCAACCTTGCCAATTATCGCCCCATCGGTCTATTCTCGATCATCAGTAAAGTGATGGAAGGTGTCATCAAAAGTGCTATCAAGCAGCACCTGCTCAGCAATAACCTGCTCAGTGACACCCAGTTTGGGTTCCGCCAGGGCCACTCAGCTCCTGACCTCATTACAGCTTGTTTCAAATATGGACAAAAGAGCTGAATTTGAGCTAAGTATGACAGCTCTTGACATCATGGTCACGTTTGACTGTGTCTGGCATCAAGGAGCCCTGGCAAAACTGGAATCAATGAGTATCGGGGGGCCAACTCTCTGTTGGCTGGAGTCATATCTGACACAAAGGAAGATAGGCCTGGTTGATGGTGGTCAGTCATCTCAGCTCCAGGATATCCCTCTGCAGGAGTTCATCATAGTAGTGTCCTAGGCCCAACCAACTTCAGCTACTTCATCAATGACCTTCCCTTCATTATAAGCTCAGAAGGGGGGATGTTCGCCGATGATTGCACAATGTTCAGTATCGTCTGTGACAACTTGGGTACCTAAGCAGTCCATGTTTAAAAGCAGCAAGATTTGGACAGTATCTGGGCTTGGGCTGACAAGCAGCAAGTAACATTTGTGCCACATAAATGCCAGGCTATGACCATCACCAATAAGAGACAATCTAACCAGTGTACCCTTGACATTCAATGGTGTTACCATCACTGAATTTCCCCGCTATCAACATCCTGGGGATTACCATTGACCAGAGACTCAACTGGACTTACTACATTAGCGCAGTGGCTACAAGAGCGGGTCAGAGGCCAGGTATACTGCAGCAAGAAACTCACCACCTGATTCCTCAAAGCCTGTCCACCATCTATAAGGCACATGTCAGGAGTGTGATGTACTTTCCATTTGCCTGGGTGAATGCAGCTCCAACAATACTCAAGAAGCTTGTAGCAGCATTGTGTATCATTTACAAGATGCACTACAGAAATTCACCAAAGATTCTTAGTCAGCACCTTCTAGCACTCAGCCACTTCCATCTAGAAGGACAAGGGCAGCAGATACATGGGAAAACCACCACATGCAAGTTGCCCTCCAAGTAACGCACCATCCTGATTTGAAAATATATTGCCATTCCTTCAGTGTGATAGGATTAGTATCCTGGAATTGACTTCCTAAGGGCATTGTGTGTCAACCTACAGCATGTGAACTACAGCAGTTCAAGAAGGCAACTTGCCACCACCTTCTCAAGGGCAACTAGGGATGGGCAGTATATGCTGGCCAGCCAGCGAAGCCCATGTTCCATGTCACATGAGTGAATTAAGAAAAAGAGTTTGCAAAGTTAGTCTGAAGGGTGAGTATGTAGAATGCTTTTGTTACAGTTTCCTGTACCAATACATTGTGAAGTAATCAGGCAAAAAGCTGTTTTAGTGCTGAAGGGGTTTGACAGTGTTGACACTGAGAGGATAGAACCTTAGAATCAAGGAATTTCCCACTACAGAAGGAAGCCATTTGGCCCAGCATGTCTGTACTGCGTCCCGAGAGAGCTACCTAACCACTCCCATTCTCCAGCCCTATCTCCGTAGTTCTCTAAATTAATCACCTTCAACAGTATATCCAGATCTTTATTGAAACGTCCTCTGGAATCAGCCTCCACCAGTCTCCCAGATAGCGCATTCCAAATCCTAACAACTATGAGTGAAGAAATTTTCCCTCATCTCACTCCTACCTCTCATATTGACAGTCTTGAAATTGTGACAGTACTTACTGACGTACCAAATAGTGGAAACAGAATATTTTTCTTTACCCTTTTAAAATTTCTCATAATTTTGAACATCTCATAAGGTCACCTGTTAAGTTTTTCTGCTCCAAGGAGAATAAGCCCAATTTCTCTAATCTTCCTTTGCATCTACAGTCCCTAATTCTTGGTATCATTCTGCTAAATCTCCATTGCATTCTCTGCATGGCTTTAATGTCATTCCTTAATTAAGGTGTCCAGAACTGAACTGAACACAATACTCCGAATGTGGTCTGACCAATGATTTGTAGAGATATAGCATCACTTCCTATCTTTTATACCCTATGCCTCCATGATCCTGTAAGCCTTCTTAACAACTGTTTCAATTTGTCTGGCCACCATCAGAAAACTATGCACTTGAACCCCAAGTTTCCTCTGCTCCTATACTCTCCTGAAAGGTCTACCATTGACCCTGCTTTGTCTCTCCATGTTATTTCTTCCAAAATGCATTACCTCATATTTATGTGCATTGGAATTCATTTGCCATATTGCCTGTATCCTTTGGGTCAACTTGTTAATGTCTCTCTGAAGTCACTTCCTTAGTATTGTTGGCAAATTTAGAGATTTTGCCCTCCACACCCATTTCCAAATTGTTTCTACTAAACAAAAAAAGCAAGTTTCAACACTGATCTCTGGGGAACACCACTTTGAAACTCCAGTCTGAGAAATGTCCATCTATACCTACCCTCAGTTCATATCTTTTAGCCGACTTCTAACCCATGCTGCCAAGGATCCATCGATCCCAAGAATTTCTTGTTTTCTAACCAGCCTGCCATGTGGCGTTGTATCAAATGCTTTCTGAAAGTCCAAATATACAACATGTTACCCTCATGGATGTCCTGTGTCACACCATTAAATAACTCAGTTAAATTTGCCAGACATGACCTGTCCTTGACAAAGCCATGTTGACTGTCTAGTATTAACTTATTTTTCTCTAAGTGTGTATTTATCTGATCCCGTATAATGGAGTCCTTCAGTTTTCCCAGTATTGATTTCAGGCTGACAGGTCTGTAGCTTCCTGGATTATCCTTTGACCCTTTCTTAAAAGAACAGTGTCACATTTGCAACCCTCCAGTCCGCTGGGATTAACACTGTGTTCACAGGTGCCTGGAAAATTTCTGTAAAAGGCTCTATGATTTGCTCCCTTACTTCTCTTAGTAATCTCAGATGCGTTCCTATCTGTGCCTGCTGACTTCTCTACCTGGATTGCTGCCAGCCTTTTTAATACCGCTTATTTATCTATCACTATACTGCTAAGTTGCTCAGTACCCACATTTTCAATTGGGCCATTGTCATCATTTTTAATTTGGTAAAGACAGCAACATTGTACCTCTCCCATACCCTTTTCTTCTGTGAGCAGTTTATCCTGATTGTTCTTTATGGGCCCCACTTTATCCTTATTAATATGTCAATTTTTTTTAATTTGCCATCCTTTCCGCCAGTTCCAAGAAAGGGTCACCGGACCTGAAACGTTAACTCTGATTTTACTTTACAGATGCTGCCAGACCTGCTGAGCTTTTCCAGCAACTTCTGTTTTTTTTATCCTTTCCTCATGCTTCTCTTAGCCTTCATTATTCCAACCTTAGCCTCTTTCCTGCTTGTGAGATACTACTCCTGATTTCTATTGCTGTTATGATTCCTGTATGCATCATATGCCTCCTTTTTCCACCTTATTTTCTCATTAATATCCTATGTCATCAAGGGCACTCTAGTTTTGGATATCCCGTATTAACTTCTCATGGGTATGCACCCTATTCATCTCTATTTTACAGTCTTCCATTATTTTAACCACTGTTATAGCCACCAAACTGCCTTTCCAAGCTACCTGGTCCATTTCAACTTTTAGATCCCTAAAATCTGCGTTTTTCTAATCTGGGATTTTGACGCTTGACTGATTTTTAAAAAAATCCTTTTCCAGCTGAATATTGAACTTTATTATGTAATGATCGCTATTTCCCAAATGTTCCCCAATTCTGACATTCTCCACTTTGTCTGCCTCATTTCCTACGATCAGATCCAGCACAGCTTCCTTCCTGGTAGGACTGGAAATATACTGTTCCAGAAAGTTCTGCATGCATGCAGGAATTTCTCCCTTTCTGTTCCTCGTACTCTATATTTTTCCCAGTCTTCCCTAATCAACATCACCAACTGTCACAACTGTACTTGTCCTGCAGGTTTTAATAATTTGCCTACAAATGCTGTTTTCTACTTCCCACTATCTTGATGTCTGTAATAAATTCCCAACAAGGTCACCGCTCACTTCCTGTTTCTCACCTCCGACCATATAGATTCCAATTCAATAGCTGCATCTTATTCAAGTGCTGTGTGACTTTTTTGACCAAGACTGCTACAGGTCCTTCTCTACTTACCCTTTTCCTACTAAAAACATTATAACTTAGGATGTTATGTATCCTGTCCTGCTCTGGCTTGAGTCACATGTCTGTCACTGCTACCATGACATATCCTGTGGCTGAGGAATTTGGAACACTGAGGCACAGACTGAGGATAAGGGGTTGGTCATTTAGGACTGAGATGAGGAAAAATTTCTTCACTCAATGGATTGTGAATCCTTTGAATTTTCATTTCCAGACAGTTGTGTGCTCTTCAGTTGAATAAGTTTAAGTCTTTAGTAGATTGAGGTTGGTTGGCTCGCCGAGCTAGTTTGTTGTTCCGCAGACGTTTCGTTACCGTGCTTGGTCACATCCTCAGTGCAGCCTCTGATGAAGCGTCGGTGTGTTTTCCCGCCTGGTTTTTAAACTCTGGGGCCCGTTGCGATGGATTGCCTCACTTCCGGGTTTCCTCCGTAGTGGAATGTATATGGGGTCGAGTTCAATGTGTTTATTAATAGCCTGCTTCGTGGAGTGCCATGCTTCCAGGAATTCTCGTGCTTGTCTCTGCCTAGCCTGTCCCAGGATCTTGGTGTTGTCCCAGTCGAAGTCATAGTTCTCCTTGTCCATGTGGATTGAGATGAGTGAGTACCATGACTTTGACTGGGACAACACCAAGATCCTGGGACAGGCTAGGCAGAGACAAGCACGAGAATTCCTGGAAGCATGGCACTCCACGAAGCAGGCTATTAATAAACACATTGAACTCGACCCCATATACATTCCACTACGGAGGAAACCCGGAAGTGAGGCAATCCATCGCAATGGGCCCCAGAGTTTAAAAGCCAGGCGGGAAAACACACCGACGCTTCATCAGAGGCTGCACTGAGGATGTTACCAAGCACGGTAACGAAGCGTCTGCGGAACAACAAACCAGCTCGGCGAGCCAACCAACCTCAACACCCACAACCGGAGCTACAAATCTACTCCAAAATCTTTAGTAGATTGAATTTTAATCTCCTGGGGAATCAATGGAGATTGAGAGTGGACAGGAAAGTGATAGACGTTTAGCCATGATTATACTGAATGGCAGAGCAAACCCGAGGTGCTGTATAGTCTACTCCTGTCTTTCTCTCAATGTTCGCTGCTCATTCTTGTTACTTGTAGAATCTTTCTGCAAATTGACTGAAATGTTACATAAATTACGACATCTCAAAAAGAAAGTTCAGTGGCTCTCATGCTTTTAAACATCCAGAGGTTGCAGATGGTGCTTAAAAAAGTTGGTTCTTTCTTTTAAAAAAAAGTGAGTGATTGAAATGCTTTGAAAGGTGCTGCTGCTGCTGTGATAGAGGTAGATAAGAATCATCTCCAATATATCAGTGGTTTAGGTGTCATGTGTTTGGGTGCATTGGTGGTCTAGTTAAGACCGTGGAAATTAAAATGTTGGAAGCCTGAAATGTTTCAGTAGAATCGCCATTCATGTCAAACTTAGAAGTGTAAATTTCATGACGATGTTAACCGTTGCTATTAGCAGAGAAAACACCTTGCAGTCAGGAGCTGAACATTTCTGTTGGTTTCTGGGGCTGCACGGTGGTTCAGTGGCTAGCATTGCTGCCTCACAGCATGAGGGACCGGGGTTTGATTCCAGCCTTAGGTGACTGTCTGTGTGGAGTTTGCACGTTCTCCCGTTCTCTGGATCAGAAATTGGCTAGCTGTAAGAAGACAGAGGGTGGTGGTTGATGGGAAATGTTCATCCTGGAGTTCAGTTACTAGTGGTGTACCTCAAGGATCTGTTTTGGGGCCACTGCTGTTTGTCATTTTTATAAATGACCTGGATGAGGACGTAGAAGGACGGGTTAGTAAATTTGCGGATGACACCAAAGTCAGTGGAGTTGTGGATAGTGCGAAAGGATGTTGCAGGTTACAAAGGGACAAAGATAAGCTGCAGAGCTGGGCTGAGAGGTGGCAAGTGGAGTTTAATGCGGAAAAGTGAGGTGATTCACTTTGGAAGGAGTAACAGGAATACAGAGTACTGGGCTAATGGTAAGATTCTTGGTAGTGTGGATGGGCAGAGAGATCTTGGTGTCCATGTGCATAGATCACTGAAAGTTGCCACCCAGGTTGATAGGGTTGTTAAGAAGGCGTACGGTGTGTTAAGTTTTATTGATAGAGGGATTGAGTTTCGGAGCCATGAGGTCATGTTGCAGCTGTACAAAACTCTGGTGCGGCCGCACTTGGAGTATTGCGTACAGGTCTGGTCGCCGCATCATAGGAAGGATGTGGAAGCATTGGAAAGGGTGCAGAGGAGATTTACCAGGATGTTGCCTGGTATGGAGGGAAGGTCTTATGAGGAAAGGCTGAGGGACTTGAGGCTGTTTTCGTTAGAGAGAAGAAGGTTAAGAGGTGACTTAATAGAGACGTACAAGATGATCAGAGGATTAGATAGGGTGGACAGTGGGAGCCTTTTTCCTCGGATGGAGGTGGCTAACACGAGGGGACATAGCTTTAAATTGAGGGGTGATAGATATAGGACAGAAGTCAGAGGTAGGTTCTTTACTCAGAGAGTAGTAAGGGCGTGGAATGCCCTGCCTGCAAAAGTAGTAGACTCGGCAACTTTAAGGGCATTTAATTGGTCATTGGATAAACATATGGATGATAATGGAATAGTTTAGGTTAGATGGGCTTCAGATTGGTTTCACAGGTCAGCGCAACATCGAGGGCCGAAGGGCCTGTACTGCGCTGTAATGTTCTATGTTCTATGTTTGCATGGGTTTCCTCTGGGTGCTCTCCTCTCCTCCCAAAGTCCAAAGATGTGCAAGTTAGATGGATTGGCCATGGGAAATGCAGGGTCTTGGGGATAGGGTAAGGGGGTAGACTGGGTGGGATGTTTGAAATATTTGTGTGGACTTGTTGGGCCGAATGGCCTGTTTCCGCACTGTAGGGATTCTATGGATTCTATTATTTTGCAAATGAAAATGACCATGAAATTGGCAGGATTCATTCGTGCGTTTCTTCTGAATTAGACTGACTGTCTGAAAAATAGTTTGCCCCATTTGAGAAGGCTGTAGGATGTTTATAATTTAATGCCTTTATAACAGCTGGTATTCTGTGCTAATAGTAGGTCAAAAAGGCAGTGCGGTTATTAAAAAAAAACGGCAATTCACTTTTTGGGTTTCAAAGTCGTTTTATTAATTCCAAAACCTATGTGACTTAGACTGGAAACTGATTTATTTTTAAAAGACTTAATTAGCCGAAGTGCACAATCTGTGAATCCATAGTAAACTAAAATGCTGCGCTTACCTTTGTGCACCAGAATGATGATTGTTATTGAGTTTAGTATGACTGGTTCGATATGATTACTTTAAGGTTATTCAATGATGAATTTTGTTAACTGTGCATTTCCCATTTGACTGCCCGTTTTATCCTTTCTGATTCAGGGGTTTATGATGGAGCTGACTGCACATCAGAGTAATGTGGGTAATGTACTTCAGACTGGAAACCAGCTCATTGCCCAGGGCAATCTGACAGAAGAGGAGGAGAATGAGATCAGAGAACAGATGTCTTTGCTTAATTCTAGATGGGAAAACCTGAGAGTTGCCAGCATGGACAGACAAGCCAAGTGAGTTTTAAACTGACTGTTCAGACTAAATGTCTTTATAGCTTAAGACTATTATTTATAGAGGTAAAATTTCCAATTTCCTACTGTATCATAGTGCTGCTTTCTCATTGGAGAGAGATGACTGGTGGTGGTTTAACCTGAAGGTCACCACCTCTCAGGTATGAGAAGAGGTTGAGAAGGAGAATCCTTCATGTAACCAAATTCGGTATGGGAATTGAATCCATGCTGTTAGCATTAACATCACAGACCAGCCATCCTGCCACCTGAGTTAATCGAGCTCCTTATATATAGCAGTTGCTGAATTAATGCGTGTTCTCATAGGGCTGGAGGAAGGCTTTAAATGTTAATTTAGAAGAAAACTTCATTGTAGATCTCTGACTTGAGTAACCAGTAAGACCATAAGAAAGAGCAACAAAAATAGGCCGTTCAGCCCCTTGAGCCTGCTCCACAATTCGGTCGGATCATGGTTGATCTGACATTCCTCATCCACTTTGCTGCATTCCCTATAATCCTTGATTCCCCTAAAAAGACCATAAGATCTAAGCTACTGAGATCTACAGTACTTCTGATGAGATCTGACCAAAGCTGCCCATAACTTAAGCATTGCCTCCTCCCATGTATTCCCGGCTCGAGATAGGAGCTAGTATTCCGTGAGCCTACTTGATCAGATTTGTAGCTGTGTTTTTAGTAATTTGTGTACATGCACACTCAAATCACTCAAGCTTCTGTTATTGTATTTGACTTTGTTCATAGAACATATTCCACAAACATTAATTTAGCTTTGCAGAGGCAGTAAATGTGTTCAGCAATAATTATGAAGTTAGCACACATTTAAAAACTTATTTACACTTTATTCAACAAGGCGTAACTTTCTATGGGATTTTAGAGTGAGACTAAGAGTTAGGATCATAGATTCCCCAAAAATGTGGAAGCAGGCCATGTGGTCCATCAAGTCAACACTGACCCTTTGAAAATCACCCTGCGCTGCCCCTCCCCCACCGTAAGTCTGCATTTCCTGTGGATAATCCAACTAGCCTGCACATCCTTGGACACTGCGGGCAATTTAGCATGGCCAATCCACCTAACCTGCACATCTTTGGACTGTGGAAAGAAACTTAAGCACCCGGAGGACATCTATGCAGATAGGGGGAGAATGTGCCCTCTAGCACTTTGAGGCAACAATGCTAACCCCACTGAGCCACTGTGCTGCCCACAGGCAATCAAAGGTTCTTGTTTCCAGAGAAGATTGTAGTCTTTGGGAACCTCTACAGTGCACTCTATGAAGGAGGGTGAATAACAACTTCTGGATTTCACATTATTCTGCACAATGTCCAAATGCCAAAGTTATAGCCAGTTTAAGTTAATGACAGAAATGCTGATAGTTTGATCAGTGCAGTCTGTTGGAGCCCAGCATTCTTAAGGCACGTTAAAAATGTGAATAGGTTTGTGTTCGGATGTAGTATTTGTTGTTCTTAAAGAATGATATAGTGAAGGGAGCCAACATTCGGACTTGTATGCCCATAGAGACTCTTTGAAAGAACTAACTGATTAGTACCTGCTCTCACACCATAGGCTTTTGTATTTCTCCTCAAAGTAGTTATCCAATGAAGACTTTCATTTACATAGTGCCTTTCGTGACCTCTGATCTTTGATTTTCTGAAGTGTAGGGGCAGTTATCATGTAGGAATATTTTCATCCACTTTTCAGGCAGTGTATTCCAGATCTTCATAACTCGTTGGTTTGAGAAAAACCTCTCCTAATTACACCACAAGTTCTTTTGCCAATTAACTTAAAAATATGTCCCCTGCTTACTGATTCTTGTGCCCTTAGAAACATGATCTCCCTATCTATTGTATCAAAATTCGTTATGATATTTAATATCTTTGTTAAATGTACTTCTAATGTTCTTTGGAGGAAGATCAAACCAATTTCTCCAAACTCTCCACAAGCCTGAAGTGTCAGACTTGTGAATGTAAGTAGTTTAAGATTATAGGGATAAACATGTAACTTACGCTCAACTCCTGTGTTGTCAACAGGTCTTGGTGAAATGTTCTTTTATTTGGAAATAATGGTGACTCCTAATGAGCACCACTGCCCGTCCTCCCACTACACAATCTGAAACCCAAGTTTAGCATCCTGCTTTTTTCCCAATTGTGTGTTGCTCATTAAATTCCAAATTCACTAATGTTTCAGGCTTCATGATGTTCTAATGGAACTGCAGCAGCAGCAGTTGCGGCAGCTATCAGATTGGCTCACTCGGACAGAAGCACGTATTCAAAAGCTGGAAGCACAATCTGCAGTAAATGAGTTGGGGTCCCTTAAACTGCAGATTGATGAACATAAAGTAAGTGCATTTGACCTGAGAAACTCCAGCTGCTGATTAGAAGAGTTGGTGTAATGACTCTTGGTAACATTTTTTGATGACTGTATCCTGTGCTGAAACTTAGGGCATTCTTTATTGATGAGTGGATATCTGTACATTAAGAATCATAATTATTTTAGGCCTCTTCCAGTCTTCATGTATGCATTACTGCTGTGATACCCAGTTGTAGGTACATGCTTTGTTATCCAGCCCGTTCATAGCTCTTAATCTACATTTTTATCTATTTAAGCCTTGTCTTGCACTGCATCATTGCCCCAGTTAACTACACCCTTGTGGTTCCGTGTGTGTACAAGAACAAATTCTTTAGAATTAATGCATTTCACCTTAAAAAGTGTTATTCAGTCATTCCTTTGAACAAGTCTGTTAACGTTTTAGTGGCTTATCAACTAAATTTCAATTTTGAGAGCCTTAGCATCTCTGGACTTGTTAGCCTCTAGTGCCTTAGGTTTTAGCTTCTGGTGGGAATTCAGTCATTTTCTCTTTTATCTAGTAGTTTGAGCATTGAAATCTGAAAAGGTAACCTAAGTTTTCATGGAAACGTAGAATTACTGCACAGAAAGAGGCTATTTGGCCCAGAATTTTCATGCCAATTCTGCAAGAGCCCTGCTGTTGCCTTTTCTTTATGGTCCTATAAATTTTCTCCTTTTAGGTGTTTATTCAGTTCCGTTTTAGATGCCATGACTTGATTTGCGTCCACCACACTTCGAGTCAGTGCTCTGCAGATCATAACCACATTTTGCCATGCTGCCTTTAGTTCTTTTGCCAAACACTTTAAATATGCACTCTCTAGTTCTTGACCCTTCTGCCAATAGGAAGATTTTCTCTCTGTCTACTGCCTAGAACCCTTCTGACGTTGAACAAATCTCTCTTAGCCTTTCTTCTTTAAAGAAAACAATCCAATCTATCCATGTAATTGACGTCTATCATCCCTGTAACTCTTTTCCACGTAAACCATGTGAGTCTTTTCTGCATCCTTTGTAAACCCTTCACATCTTTCCTAAGGCAAGTGTCCAGATTTGAGCACGATACTTCAGCTGAGGCTGAACTTTTCTCACCCCTTCCTACCAAAATAAGGTATTTTGCACTTCTTTGTTAACCTTCCACATGCCAACCCGTTCCACCAGCTTAGGTATGACCTCTTGAAATCTGTCACTGTTTTCTTCAGAGTTGATAATACTTACGAGTATAGAAGCATCTGAAAATTTTGAAACTGTTCTCTGTACACCCAAGTTAAAGTTTCATTAATGTAGATTAAGAGAAATAGTGGTCCTGGAAGCAACTTCTCTGCCTTAATATATTGATCCTCTTTTTGATCCCTAGTAGTTGACTATTTACGTTAGACAATTTATTTAATTTTGAAAAAGCCTTTAGATACCATTTTATGTTGTCTGCCAGTCCTTTCTCTTCATTTCTCTTTTGCCTATTATTTCCCTTTTCACTTTCCTTCTGAATGTGCAGTATTCAGCTTGGTTGTCATTTGTATTATGAATCTGTGTTGGAATATGCTGCCTTTTCTGCTTTTTCTTACTAACAAGTTTGTTCATTGCGCTGGGAACTCTGGCATTTGTTGCTTTAATTTTCCCTCTTGTGGGAATGTACCTTGACTATACCTGAACCACAACCTCTTTACAGTCATAATTAAGGTGGCCTGTTTTACAGTTACAATGTTGCCTGCCAACCTTTGATTTAAATTTGCCCCTAGACATATCCATTCTTGACCCACAGAAATTCACTTTCCTCCAGTAAGTCTTTTGCTCTAGATTTCCTTTTTTCCTATCCATGCCTAGTCAAAACCTTATGATACAAAGATCACTTTTCTTAAATGTTCTCCTATTGACTAACAGTGCATTCGTCAAATATTCTAAACAGAGATATGCAATATGACTTGAAGCTATTGGAATTCATGGTGATTTATGGTTGCTTCAATTTTTCTTTGTGCTCTCAAAGTTGTAAGATTTTTGAAAATGTGCAACAAATGCACTGTTAAAATAGTAAAAAAAAACTGTAAGTAAAGCACCAAAATCAGTGTCTTCTACTAATTGGGCTGTACCATATCAGCTAGACACATAGCTTGGCTGTGCCTCTCAATATACCTACTACATGACTGCACATCTTATGATCCCATGCACCAACTTTAAATTTCCATTATCCTGCAGGGTACAATTTAACTACATTTCTTGGATTTTTAGCAAAGAAACATCACAAAATTAAAACTAAATAATGGCTATATGGGCCAAAGTAGACTTGTCATTTGCAGCTACAAGAATCACCAGTTTTGCTTGTTCATGTTCTAAGGAAGGGTCACCACACCCGAAATGTCAAATTCTGACTTTTTTCTTCACAGATGCTGCCAGACCTGCTGAGCATTACCAGCAACTTCTGTTTTTGTTGCTAGGGCTTATGTTCTCTGAAACTGTCATCCAGAGATATTAAAATCTGTTCCCGATCAAGGAACATAGAAACAGGAGGAAGCCATTCAGCCTGTTGATGTTGATCATTGTTGACCGTCTACTTCAATGCCATTTTGTTTGCACTATCTCCATATCCCTTAATGCCCTCAGTTTCCAGAAATCCGTTGATTTCTGTCTTGAACATGTTCAATGTTTTGAGATTCCACAGCCTCTGGGATGGAAAATTCCAAAGACTTATCTTACTTTGAGCGAAGACATGTCTCATCTCGGTCTTAAAGGGCCTGGCGCCAATTTCTGAGAATTGGTCCCCTGCCTCTACACTCAGCAGTGTGTCTACATGCCCCCTATCAAGTTCTGTTAGAATTTTGTAGTTAATCCTTGACATTTGATTTTTATGATGAATTTAGACCAGACCTGTTCTTGTTAATTTAAGGTACTTCAATATTAATAAAGTTAATAGCAGTGTGCTGGTGTGTTGCATTCTTTTACAGCTATTGCAAAGTGACTTGGAGACAGAGCAGGTGAAGGTGAACTCTCTGACACACATGGTTGTGGTTGTGGATGAGAATAGTGGCGAGAGCGCTACAGCTGCACTGGAGGACCAGTTACAGGTAACTGACTTCTTGTAGAGGCTGACAAGACTAGTAATACAACAACCATGAAACTGATAGAATTTGTTGCATGACAATACACTTTACAATAGAAAGTATAACTCAAAATATTAAAATAATTTTTCTAAACATTGGGAAATGTTGCTTTCAACTCACTCCCATTTGATCATTCAAAAAGGTTAGTAGAAGTTAAATTCCTTTTAAAATACAGTTAATTAGTTCACGAGAATAGCAACACGATAAACAACTTGTGTAATTATTGGTAATGGGATAAATGTTGACCAGTGCAACAAGCAAATTCTTCTGCTCCTTTTATGGTATCTTCTATATCTACCTGAACAGAAATGTTCCTCAGTTTAATGCTTCGTCGAAAAGATGCACTACTGCTATGCAGCGCACTCTTGGGACCACGCTGAACAATCAACCTGAATTTAGTTCCAGGGTGGAACCTGGACTCTTAATCTTTCGACTCAGGTGAAAGTACTGCTACTGATCAGAGTTTAACTCGACATAAATGTTAACCTTATCTGCAGAGAGTGAGAGAACTGAAACTACTAGGCTGATGCTTTGGGATTATGACTGCAGATGACTGAAGCGGTCTTGATGCTACAGTGTACAGTCACCTGCCCCTATATACATTGTATTACAGAGAAATAGAACTTCTGAATATAGATTATTTTTGGGAAAGAACTTCCTATATTCATAACAGGATACAAGCATGGAAATAATTTGCATAATTTTGCATCCAGCATAATCTCTTTGTCATAAATGCTATTCCTATTTGTCCATTGTTTTGGCTACGTCAGACTCAAACCTCACCTGACGTTCAAATTCAATTTCTGTGAAGAACCACTAATCAATGCAATATCTCCACTTTTTCCTTTCTATCCCACCCCTAAATCACAGGTTTTTTGAGGTCAATTGTACCATCTTAGCTGAAAGCCGTGAATATAACGAGTTAGGTCCAACCATGCACTCATTATGCATCTCTCTCTCTGTACATATCTTTTTCTTCCTTCCTACACTTTGTATGAATGTCTTTGTCTGCCCACTTTCTCTTTCCTTGCGTGTGTGTGTGTCCTATTTCCATCTGCCTCAAACAATTGCATGTCCTTTACAATGATGTTGTATTGCTACTAATATTTTTTGTGGCGTCGTATCTTTACAGGCTGCCACTGCTTCTAAGTTATGTAGCTCATACATTCACTTTTTCCCCTTTATGATTCCTACTACTTATGGTTCTTTTTTTGTCTGACTGATGTATCCCATTCCGCCATTCATTTTACTGCATTGCATTTATCACCGCTTTTGTTGTCATGGAGACTTGATCCAACATTTTGAGGAGACTGACTAAATTTAGTATGAACTATCATACCCAACAAGCTACCAAAGATCTGTTCTCTTTCAGTGGTCTTATAGTGGCCAATGATACTCTAGGCACTCATGGTCATTGTATGTAGAATGTAGAACAGTACAACACAGATACTGGCCCTTTGGCCTACCATGTCTGCACTGACCATGATGCCATTCTAAACTAGTCCTATCTGCCTGCACTTAGTTGATATCCCTCAATTCCTTGCCTGTTCATGTGTCTGTCCAAACTTTCCTTATTGCTAATAGACTCCAAACCAGGCAAAATATTGGGAAACCTCTTTTGCACCCTGTCCAAAGCCTTTATGTTTTTCCTATGGTGTGGTGACCAGAATTGCGCGCAGTACTCCAAATGTGGCCCAACTAAAGTTTTGTACAGCTGCAACATGCTGCATCCCTTCTTTACCAGCTTATCTGAAATAGCTCCACAAGAAGTCATTACCCCATCACATTTATTTACATGTGATCAGTCCTAGACACTAATCCAGCTCCCTCAGAGCCAGCTCTCGGAGTGAATGGATGTCTGATGCTCCTGTTCTTATCTGTCAGTCCCCAGCATTTTTTTGATGGCCAGGAGAAGCTGTTTAGAGACCTACTCAACCAGTGTTCTGTCGTTGATCCTTGAACGCATCCCACAGCATACTGCACCCCATGAGCTCAGCAACATCCATCTTGCACAAAGACCATCTTCCAGCTCAAGAACAACAAGGCTGCTGGAGCAGACGGTATCCCCACTGAGGCAGTGAAGTGCGGCGGCAAAGAGTTCCCGCACAGCTACACGGCCTTGTCTGCCTTATCTGGAAGGAGGAGAGCATCCTGGGACCACTCCGAGATGCCACAGTCATGAGTATTTTCTAAAAACGGAACAAGTCTGACTGTTGTAACTACAGGGGAAACTTCTGGTTGTCAACCATTGGCAAACTCATTGCCAAGGTCCTCCTCACCTGGTTCCTCTCTGTGGCTGAGGAACTCCTCCCTGAATCTCTGTGTGGCTTTTGGCCACAAAGAGGCACAACAGACATGATTTTCACTGCGCAACAGCTGCAGGAGTAATGCAGAGGAAAAGAATCTACCCGTGTATGTAGCTTCCTTTGACCTTAGAAAGGCCCTTGATACTGTCAGTCGGGAAGCATTATAGAGCTTTCTTCTCCGTTTTGGTTGTACCATGACGTTTGTCACCATCTTCTGCCTGCTCCATGAAGACGTGGAAGCCATGGTAATGACAAATGGCTCCATTACCGACCCATTCCCTGTTCGGACCAGTGTCATTTAGGGCTGAGTCATTGCCCCAACATTGTTCTTGATCTGTCTCGCTGCAGTGCTTCACCTCACTGACAACAAGCTCCTTGCTGGAGTGGAGCTAACTTGCAGAACTAGTGGGAAATTATTCAACCTCCACCACCTCTAAGCTAAAACCGAAGTCACCCCAACCAGTGTCATCGAGCTGCAGTACGCAGATGATGCTTGTGTATGTGCAATCTCAGAGGATGTACTCCAGACATCGTCAGCACCTTTGCAGAGGCAAATAAGAGCATGGATCTTGCCCTGAACATTTGCAAGCTGAACCTGACCCGGCATTGTGGAGTGAACCCCTGATCATCAAGGTCTGTCGGGATGCCTTAGAAAACATTGATCTCTTCCAATACCTCAGAAGTGCCCTGTCGGCCAATGTAGCTATTGATGAAGAGATCCAGCACCACCTCCAGTGTGCCAGCGCAGCCTTCAGCCGCCTGAGGAAAAGGATGTTCGAGGACGACAACAACAGATGTGGTGGTTCCCACCCTCCTATATGGCTCTAAGACGTGGACTGTCTACAGCAGATACCTCAAGGCGCTGGAGCAGTACCACCAACCCTGCCTGTGCAAGATCCTGTGGGTCGCTGGAAACAAAGATACACCACTACCAGGGTCCTTGACTAGGCCAACATCGCCAGCAATGATGCACTGACCGCCATTGATTGGCTACGATAGACTGGGCATGTTGTCTGCATGATTGACAGGAGACTCCCCAAGCAGGTGCTGTGTTCTCAGCTTCGAAATGGCTTGAAATGGACAGAGGAAGTGCTTCAGCAATACCCTCAAGGCCTCACTGGTGAAGTGTGACATTCCCACAGACACCTGGGAATCACTGGCCGAAGACCATCCAAAGTTGAGGAGGAGCAACTGGGAAGGTGTCGAGTGTCTCGAAACTTGCCATTGAGAAAAAGTGGAAGCCAGGCAAAAACTGTGAAAGGAATGTGCTGTCACACCAATGCCTCACCCACTCTTTCATATGACCACCATCTGCCCGAAGTGTAACAGAGCCTGCAGTAGCCGCATTGGTCTGTACAGCCACCTACGGACTTACCCTGAGAGTGGAAGAGAGTCACCCTTGTCTGCGAGGGACCACTCATAATGATGATGAATGATATCTGTCAACCAGGGCTGTCTGATTGGATCAGATTAATAGGCCCAATTTGGGAACTCCTATTCTGTGAGGTCCACCTGGCTGACCTCTTTACAATCACCTTATTATCCACTTGTGTTGCAACTTCAAGGGAGCTGTGGACTTACACACCAAGATCCCTCTTTACATTAATGCTGTTAAGGGTTCTGCCATTTACTGTATATTTTGCTTTTGCATTTGACTTCCCAAAATCCATACCTCATACTTGTTTGGATTAAACTCCATCTGCCATTTCTCTGCCCAACTTTATAACTGATCTATATCCTGTTATATCCTTGGACAACCTTCCTCACTGTTCACAGCTCCACCAATTTTTGTGTCGTCTGCATTTTAACCCCTTGTTTCAGGTAATTGAAAATAACTGGGGGGTGAAAAGTGGCATATAGCAGGCTACAAACTACGCAACTAAGTTGTATTTTCACTTTTTAAATGTGTAAACAAGCGCAGTCAAGACTAACTACAAAACTCCTAGACTGATGTGATTTGCCTATCACAAACCTATCACTTACTTCTGCACAAATTTATTTCCTGGAAGTGATTTGCATCTCTAGTCTGTGTGGCTCAGCTATTCACTGCTAAGATGGCAGAACCTATGTAGAACTCATCCAATGAGCATGTGGTAATTTTTGATTGTCATTGTTGTAGTCACTTGGTGAGCGCTGGGCAGCTGTTTGTCGTTGGACAGAAGAGCGATGGCGCCTGCTGCAGGATATTTTTGTGAAGTGGCAGCGACTATCAGAAGAACAGGTGGGTGAAAGTTATGAACAATTTTTATTAAAAAAAGACAGTGTATTTCCAAAAAAAGGACCCTCATTTGTATATTTATTGATAGTGCTGTCTTGAGATTGCGATAATTTTCATGATATTAGGCGGGGTGATGGGGAAAATCAATTTAAAAAGTATTTCGTGTATTTTTTTAATTGTAGCTGCTGCTTGAAGCTTGGCTGTCTCAGAAAGAAGATGCTTTCATTGCAATGCAAACCAGCAGCTTTAGGGATCAGAGTGAGACTGAAGTGAACATTTACAGATTGGAAGTAAGTAGGCCTTGTTTGCGCACCAGATTTTATTGAGGAACTGAAGTTGCTTTTGCTTGTTTAAACTAGTGATGGGGTAAAATAATCCCAGTCGCTGTCTATTTGAGTTTCTCTGAGGATTCGACATGTGTGGACATTGAGTGAAGCCGTGAAGGACTAAAAGCTGACGAGTCCCCATTCCTGATGGATGACATCCCATGGCTTTTAAATAAGCAATTGCTGAGTTAGGAAATGCACTGATTTTAATTTTCAGAAATTCCTAGATTCTGGATAGAGTCATAGAATGTAGAAGAAACCCTTCAACCCATCAGGTCGACACCAACAAAAATCTAAATCTACATTAGTTCCACTTTCCAGCATTTGGCCTACAGCCTTAAATGCATTGACATTTCAAGTGCTCATCCAAGTACCTTTTAAAGGTTATGAGGTTTCCTACCTTAACTACCCTCACAGCCAGAGCATGCCAGGTACCCAAAGGGTTTAAAAAAAATGCTCCTCAACTTCCTGCTAAACTCCCTGCCTTTCCCTTAGAATTATGCCCCCTTGTTATTGATCCTTGAACTAAGCTGTTTTCTGTCCACTCTGTCAATGCCCCTCATAATCTTATATGCCTCAATCAGGTTTTCTCGCCGCTTTCTCTGCTCTAAAGAAAACAACCCGAGCTTATTCAGCCTTTCTTCATAGCTAAAGTGCTCCATGACAAGCATCATCCTGGTGAATCTCCCCTGCAGTCACTTTCTTTCTATAGTGCGGTGACCAGAACTGCACACAGTACTCCAGCTGTAGCCTTATCAAAATTTTACACAACTCCAACATGACCTCCTAGCTCTTATAATCAATTCCATGATTTATAAAGGCCTTTTAACCATTAACCTGTCCTGCCACCTTCAGGGATATATGGACAAGAACCTCAAGATCCCTTTGTTTCTCGGAGCTCCTTAGTGTCCTGACATTCATTGCATACACTGTTGTCTTGTAGCTTCTTCCAAAGTGCACCACTTCTCACTTATCAGGTTAAATTTCACCTTCCTTTGATCTGCCCACCTGACTAATCCGTCTTTATCTTCCTGTAACATAAGATCTTCTTCCTCACTGTCAACCAACTGGCCAATTTTCACGTCATCTGCAAACTTACTTATTGGCCCACTCTCACATTCTCATCTACATCATTTAGATGTATCATGAATAATAAGGAACTCAGCACTGATTCCTACCAGACACCAGTCTCTAGTCTAACAAGCAGCCTTCTACCACTATCCTCTGTTTCCTACACTAAGTCAATATGAATGATCATAACTCCATTAGATGTAAGGTTGTTATGGCAAAGTACAAGGATGGTCCAAAATCCAAGTTCTGTCCTGACGGAAGACCCATTTTAATAAGATCAGGTATGATTTAGCCAGAGTGGACTGGGAACCGATACCTTTAGGAAAATCTGCGTCAAAGCAGTAGTGCTATGGCCTGCTGTTCTTCTCCTCCCTCTTGTGCAGCAGACCCATCCATGATGCCATGAAATTGGCTCTCTCTGCTTTCCCCTGCACAGTCATCTCCCCCAGCAGTACCCAAAATGGTATATCTCTTAGAAAAAAGGATGGCCACAGAGGGCTCCTGCACTAGCTGTCTTCCTGTACTGTGCCTGGTGGTCACCCGTACCTTCTCCATCAGCGGTGTGATTACCTCACTGGATGTGCTGTCCACAGCATGCCGAGCATTGTAGATGCTTCACAGTGAATTTACTGGCAGCTGCTGCTCTGAAGGGTGTAGCTGCAGCTGGTCACATTTCCTGCATGTGTTCACCAGGAACAACTGAAGCTTCTATAATTTGCCACATAGCACAGGGGCAGCATATCATGGGTGCGATTCCAACTGCCATGACTTCACTTAAGCTCCTTAGTTCCTCCTTTCTTTAGAAAAAAAATTATGGCTGTGTAAGATTCCTAATAAATTACTTCCCTTACTTGGTTTACTTAAAATTACTTTTTTATATTGGATTAGACTGTCATTTATTCCTGTTGTTTCTCAGTTCATCCTTTCTTCCAAAAACATGGACCATTTGAAATCCTAAGCCAATCAAACACTGAAACAACCCCACCACCTCCAATATCCTGGTGAGGGTCCAAATTTTGCCTCAGCTTCCTGTGGAATGTTGACCCAGATGGCATTGTCATTTAGATACTTCATAATCAATCTGGGCAGGCATTTTATTATACGCCTCTGGAGCAGGTGGGATCTGAACCTGGGCCTCCTGGCTCTGAGGTAGGAACACTACCATTGTACCACAAATATCCTCCTAGTTGCAGCTTACCAACCTGCAAATGACCTATTTATTCCTTTTGTCGTTTTTAAAATCTGTTAACCAGTTCTGAATTGAAGTTGATATGTTAGAGCACATGGGATTAGGGATAATTTTGTTCACTAACATCATTTGAGATCTTATTGAAAATCTGAAAACCCAAATGCACCATCTCCTCCCATTCCCCCTTGTCTGCCAGTTCTATTCCCTATATCCTCACAAATCTCTAACAGGCTTGTCAAACACGACTTCTTCATGAATAAACAAAGATCTGCGGATGCTGGAAATCTGAAACAAAAGCAGAAGTCAGGTCTGGCAGCATCTGTGGAGAGTCACCCCAAAACATTAACAGCATTCTTTCTGCAGATGCTGCCAGACGTGCTGAGATTCTTCACCAAGTTATGTTTTTACTTCTTGATAAGTATATGTTGATTACACCTAATCCTGCCATTGTTTTTGAAGTGTCAGATTTGCATGTGCAAAAATGATTAAGTAGGTGGTTATTTGAAAGGCTGGCTGAACTTGAAGTTATGAAAGACTGAATGGGATGCAGCTAATAGTTTAAGTGAACTGGGATGGAAATTGTGCAATTACTAACCAGACCTTCTAATCTACCTGAGGTACAGGGATTGTGCAGAGGATTTGTCCAAAAAAGGTTGTAAGGATAAAGTTGGCAGTTTAACACTGGTAGTAGGAAAGCTTTTAGAAAGAAGGACGTAGGCTAATGATAAGATACTCAAGATGCAATTTTAAAGGCTGAACAGGAGCTGAGGGACCTGGAGATATTTATGTACAAATTGTTAAAGGTGCCAGAGCATATTAAAAAAATGATAAACAATGCAAATGGTGCTTTGCAAATAAAAATATAGCGAGTACGAAACAATGACACCATGATGAACCTTTCTAATAAACTGGTTTAGCCTCAGCTGAGGTACTGTAATAAATACTGGGCACCACACTCTGGGAGAGATATGAAGGCATAAAGAAGGGTGCAAAAAAGCTTCAACGGCATGATTCCAGGAATGAGAGACTTCACTTTCTTGAACAGAAGGGGAAGGTGATGGCATAATGATAAACGCTGGCCCAGGTAGGGATGCCCATGTCCCATGAGCAAATTAAAAAAAAGATAGATAATAAGAGTTGTTCAAAATTATGGAGAGAAGTTGTTTTCAGTAGTGTGTGATAGAGAGCCAGAGGTCAGTGATCTAAAGTGAATGGAAAAAGAACATGAAGTAAACATTTCATGCAGTGTGTGGTTCTGATCTAGAATGTATTAATTGAAATTGTGGGAAAACCAAGCTAGTTGTAGCTTTCAACAAGGGAATTGGATAATTATCTTAAGAGGAAATGTTTGTAGGACTATGTGGTAAAGGTTGACCTAATGGGACTAGCTGAAATGCTTTTGCAGGGATGTGTACAGACAAAATGGGCAATTTAACCATCTTCTGTATTGTAAATGTTCTATGATTCAGGTTTGTTTGTCAATGCCATAATGTAGCGCATCACAATGATTTTTCTGTGTTTAAGGCTTTATGTGCGTAATAGGTGCTGCTTGTAAATAAGCATACACAAGTCCTATTAGGTTAGCTGCTTTCCTGTTGATCTGTTGAGTGTAAAAGACTTCATTAACATTATTATTTTTTTTGGCAGAAAAGAGAGGAATAGAATTTTTACTTATACTTGTTTTAAAAAAAACTTAAAAGTAAGGAGCAACAGTTTAATGTTTGATCCTTGGTGAGAAAAACTGCATAAGTGGGATAGTAAAATTGTTTAGAGATAGTAGGAACTGCAGATGCTGGAGAATCCGAGACAACAAGGTGCAGGGCTGGATGAATACAGCAGGCCAAGCAGCATCATAGGAGCAGAGAGGCTGACGTTTCGG
>NC_063340.1:362556-389023 GCF_021869965.1 Rhincodon typus | reverse complement strand
CCGAAACGTCAGCCTCTCTGCTCCTATGATGCTGCTTGGCCTGCTGTATTCATCCAGCCCTGCACCTTGTTGTCTAGTAAAATTGTTTAGTTTTGTTAGTAAGGGACTAATAATTTTAAATGTTGTGCTTCCTTGATTAGTTAGTTTTGTCATCTATTTGTCTAGAAGCGCGACTGCTGAACTCTTATGTATTGTTTAACAGTTTAATTGATCTATGTTGAATTATACTGGTCTGTTGACTGATCAATGTTCACAGTGCTTGATTGACTCAACTTTGAGAGCAATCAAAAGCTTCTTGAAAGATTTGAGAAGCCAGGGCTATGAGCAGTTGCAGAAATCCTGATTGCTAAAATACTTTAATGCATTGTAAACAAACTTGTTGCAGACGTAGAATGAGTCTCATCTCTGCATCGCTCTGAGACAAAGCAGATTTATAAAGAATACAGCAGAACAGTGAATGCACATTGCTTTATTTTAAAGGGATGCATTGATAATTTGTATGTATGTCCTATTAGATTCTGAAGGAAGACCTACAAATGAAGCATCCTACATTGGACCAGCTGGTTGAACTTCATAAAGACTTAGTGGAATTGCTCAACAATAGTAATTTATCAAAGAAAATTAACAGTGGTATGGAAGTGCTATCGCAAAGATGGGACAATTTAGCGCAGCAGCTGGAAGATTACTCCGAACAGGTATGAGCAGCATCAAACTGAGTTGATGCATGTGCCAGAAACTAAAAATACAAACTGAGCAGTTAAGCTTTTGGGCGCCAACTATGTATTTTGTATGTTGATGTCATTTCGAACACATTCTGAGGCTTGTCTTGGACGAAGGTAATTTACTTGGAACTGAATTGGAAATGCAGGTTGGTTAGCATTTGACAATTAATAAATGTAGTGGTTGAGAGAAGGTTGTTGGCTGGCTGTAGGCCCTGCTCAAAAACTGAAAAACACTTATGTGCGCAAGCTAGACTGGGTCTTTCCCTCTATCAGGTAATTTGGAGGAACCACTCTCTCTGGGACTCCCTTGTCCACTCCACACTCCCCTCCAGCCCCACCACACCCGGCACTTTCCCCTGCAACCGCAGGAAGTGCTACACCTGCCCCTACACATCTTTGCTGTGCATTGAGTGACCTTTGCTGAATTTAGTATAGTTCATTTTCATTCATACTCAAAGCACACTCTATATGTATTTGCAGAAGTATTTGTCTTGTACAGTTTTACTTCAGTGGTTTTCAGTGTCATTTTTGGGGATTTGGTTGCCTTGAATTACCACTCAACAGCTTCTTGCAATATTCACTTTTTTCCCAGTTTTACTTTCCTTTCTTTTTATTTACTTCTGTTCTCTGAACTGCTTGACCTCATGCTCCAAAGGCAGTGCTACTGATGTAAACATCTTTCTTGTTGTCCACTGAGCAGTAACAAATTGTCAATGCTACGAAGTGCCATATCTTTATTTCTTCCTTTAGTAATGAAGGTAATTTACAAATGGCATGTTGTTAACAGAGCACACATGCATGCATTTCTTGAACACAGCAGGCCAAGCAGCATCAGAGGAGCAGGAAGGCTGACGTTTCGGGCCTAGACTCTTCTTCAGACATGGGGGAGGGGAAGGGGGTTCTGAAATAAATAGGGAGAGAGGGGGAGGCGGATAGAAGATGGATGGAGGAGAAGATAGGTGGAGAGGAGACTGACAGGTCAAAGAGGCGGGGATGGAGCCAGTAAAGGTGAGTGCAGGTGGGGAGTTAGGGAGGAGATAGGTCAGTCCAGGGAGGACGGACAGGTCAAGGAGGCGGGATAAGGCTACTAGGTCGGAGATGGGGGTGGGGCTTGAGGTGGGAGGAGGGGATAGGTGGGAGGAAGGACAAGTTAGGGAGGCGGGGACAAGCTGGGCTCATTTTGGGATGCGGTAGCGGGAGGGGAGATTTTGAAGCTTGTGAAGTCCACATTGATACCATTGGGCTGCAGGGTTCCCAAGCGGAATATGATTTGCTGTACCTGCAACCTTTGGGTAGCATCGTTGTGGCAGTGCAGGAGGCCCAGGATGGACATGTCGTCTGAGGAATGGGAGGGGGAGTTGAAATGGCTCGCGACTGGGAGGTGCAGTTGTTTAGTGCGAACCGAGCCGAGGTGTTCTGCAAAGCAGTCGCCAGGCCTCCGCTTGGTTTCCCCGATGTAGAGGAGGCCACAGCGGGAACAGCAGATGCAGTATACCACATTGGCAGATGTGCAGGTGAACATCTGCTTGATGTGGAAAGTCTTCCTGGGGCCTGGGATGGGGGTGAGGGGGGAGGTGTAGGGGCAGGTGTAGCACTTCCTGCGGTTGCAGGGGAAAGTGCCGGGTGTGGTGGGGCTGGAGGGGAGTGTGGAGCGGACAAGGGAGTCCCAGAGAGAGTGGTTCCTCCGGAAAGCAGATAAGGGTGGGGAGGGAAAAATGTCTTTGGTGGTGGGGTCGGATTGCAGATGACGGAAGTGTCGGAGGATGATGCGTTGGATCCGAGGTTGGTGGGGTGGTATGTGAGCACGAGGGGGATTCTGTTTCACCCTTGGACATTAAAAACCGTAAGTACAGTAAACTTACTGGTGCCTGCCACCCAAAACGGGCTTCCTCCACCCCCCAAATTGCCAACCCTACCCAGGACCTTCCCCACAATGTGCCCGCCGCCATTGGCCATGTGGCCACTGTCAGAGCACCCATGGATGACATCACATCCGCCGTCGCTGGGTACCCCACTTCCGGGACAGCGAACGCCATTGCTGCTGATGCCACCGCCTCCATTTCCGAGACCAACACCACAGACACTGAGGACACACCTGCCAACACTGCTGCTGCTGCCGCCTACCCCGTTCCGCCCACCGCCAATGCTGACACAACGCTGACGCAACTCTGCCCACCACCGATGCCGATGCAACTCCGCCCAACGCTGATGTCGCTCCGCCCATCGCCTCCACAGCCAGCAGCTCCAGAGGAGACTGTAGCACCCAGCCCGGCCGAGTCTTCACCATGCCCCCAGACCTCCCCCTTACTGAGGACGAACGGTCAGTCCTCAGTAAAGGGCTCACCTTTGTCCCCCTCCACCCACACATCAATGAATACCACTCACGCTTGGACGTTGAACTGTTTTTCTGCTGCCTCCGCCTCCGTGCTTACTTTTTTAATCGTGAGCCTAACCCTCCCTCTACTGACCCCTTCTCCCGCCTCCAACACACCCCCTCCTCCTGGACACCACCCCAAGGCCTCCTACCCTCCCTCGACCTCTTCATCTCCAACTGCCGTTGAGACATCGATCGCCTCAACCTCTCCGCCCCTCTCACATGTCGTCTGAGGAATGGGAGGGGGAGTTGAAATGGTTTGCGACTGGGAGGTGCATTTGTTTAGTGTGAACTGAGCGTAGGTGTTCCACAAAGCGGTCCCCAAGCCTCCGCTTGGTTTCCCCGATCTAGAGGAGGCCTGAAGAAGGGTCTAGGTCCGAAACGTCAGCCTTCCTGCTCCTGTGATGCTGCTTGACTTGCTGTGTTCATCCAGCTCTACACCTTGTTATCTCAGATTTTCCAGCATCTGCAGTTCCTACTATCTCTGATACAATTTTAACCCCACTTCGAAGCCTCTTCTAAGGATGCCTACCCTGAAGAAGTTACCCATTTTCTGATGAAGGGTCTAGACCCGAAACGTCAGCCTTCCTGCTCCTATGATGCTGCTTGGCCTGCTGTGTTCATCCGGCTCTACACCTTGTTGTCTCTGGCATTTTCTAATGTTGCCTTTTCTGAGCAGTGTGGGATTCCTCAAAGTCGTTTACTATTTCAGTTTACCATCTGTCTGTAATCTTAAAACTTGAATAGCTTCTTAGCTTGAGTGAATACTTTCTTTAAATTCTTTTAGGCTTAGGATTATTGCTGTCTTGCCCTATAATAGTAATTCTGGGCCTAGCAATGTATTTTGCCATTTTGAATTTTGGAATCTTCATTTGCCACAGGTATGCAGACAAAAACCACCTGCCTGTTGTTGTAATAGGCACATTGCACAATATTTGGATTCAGATGATTGTGAGCTATTGGATCGGGCTTTCTTGCTTGCCTAGCCACTTGATTCACCTGATTGTGTTACATGCCCATAGCACTTTTTAACTCAACCTTTATTTCAAGCTTCATTATTTTCTTTTCAACTAAATAGTAATTTAAAATGTGTCTACATTGTGTAAATTGTGTAATAAGTGGAGGGTTACGAGAAATAGTTGCTGAACTGAGGATCCTTCATCCTCTTGACCTCACATGATTGTTAGTTTACAAAATCTAACAACCTTCATGAACGGGCCACAGTCAGATCAGTCCATAATCTTATTGACTAGTTCAGCAAGCTTGAAAGGCTGAATGGCTTACTCCTCCTGATTCATATATTTGTATGCAGGACTGTCTTTTTAACATTTAGTCCTTGTTATAAGGCAGAGTTAGATTTTTGAGAAGAAAAATATACTTTTTGACAGTTATTAGATGATAAGTCAGATGGGGCAAAATGGTTAAAAAGACAAAATTGATGCTTCTTGAATGTGTGTAATATTTGAAAGAATGAAAATTAACAAATAGATGTTAAATGAGTATGATCATGTAGCCATTAAATAATAATGGGGAACCAGGAAATAGCCGAGGAGTTGAATAAATGATTTGCATCAGTCTTCACAGTAGAAGGTACTAATAATGTTCCAGAAGTACTACATAATCAAGGGGCAAAAGGAGGAGAGAAAATAAATACAGTAACTAGCACTGGAGCATAAGTGCCAAGAGGCTGAAGACCAGTAAGTCCCCTGGACCTGATAGGAAGCATCCTGGATATCAAAGGAAGTAGCTACAGAGATAGTGGACATACTGGTAGTAATCTTCTAAAAATTCATAGCTTCTGGAAAAGTCCCAAAGGAGTGGAGAACTGGAAGACTTGAAATGTTATCTCTGTTTCTCTCCACAGATGCTGCTAGACTTGCTGAGTTTCTCCAGCAATTTCTGTTTTTTGTTTGTTTCAGATTTCCAGCATCTGCAGCTCTTTGTTGTATAATAGGAGAGAGAGATTTGGGACAAAGAGATCATTTTCAGAATGGCAACCTATAACTAGTGATGTGCCACAGGGATCAGTGCTGGGGCCACAAATATTTACAATCTATATTAATGTCTTGGACGAGGAAAGTAGAAGTACTATAGCCATGTTTGCAGATGACACAAAAATAGGTGTGAAGGCAAGTAGTGAGGATGACACTAAGAATCTACAGAGAGATTAGATAGGTTAAGCAAGTGACACAGACGTGGCAGTTGGAATGTAAAGTGTGCAACTTGTAAGGTTATGCACTTTGGCAGGAAGGATAGAGGAGCTGAATATACAGATGAAAAAAAGACTGCTGAGAACTACAGAACAGAGGGATTTGGGAGTCTTTGTGCATTAATCACAAATAGGTAGCTTCCAAGTTCAGCATGTAATAGGGAAGGCAAATGGAACATTGGCCTTTATTTCAAAGGGAATGGAGTAGAAAAATTGGGAGGTCTTGCTAAAATAGTCAGACCACAGTTGAGATGCTGGAAGCAGTTTTTGTCTTCTTATCTAGGGAAAGAGATATTGACATTGGAGGCAGTTCAAAGAAGGTTCACGAGGTAAATGGATGACTGTCTTGTGAGGAGGGGTTGAGTAGATTGGGCAATCCTCATTGGAGTTTTGAAGATTGAAAAGTTAAATATGTTTTTTGTTTTCTGTCTTGCATTCCGTCCTTGCTCCACCTCCCCTCCACCCCACCCCACCCTAAAACCAATTCCCATCCAACAGATATCTCGGGCAACGTCTGAGTTGGGACTAACTCAGGTTAGCCCAGTGAAGATGGTTGAAATAACCACAGAACATTCAGTTCAGAAGCAGGGATTGGTGCCTCCCCCACCACCCAAGAAAAGACAATTTTGCATGGATGTAGAATTCAAGAAAAGGTATGATGAGTTTTTTTTAAACTGTCTTTTCCACGTGAAACAAACGCAAGCTGGTTGTGGGCATTGATGCTTCAGGGAAAAGCTGATATTATAGAAAAACATATCCAAAACCTTGTATTGGTATAGAGCCATACAGAACAGAAACAGACCCTTTGGTCCAACTCGTCCATGGCAACCAGCTTTCCCAATCTAATCTAGTCCTATTTGCCTGCATTTGACCCATATCTGTCGAAATCTTTCCTGTTTATTAACCTGTCCAAATGCTTTTTAAATGTTGTAATTGTAGCTGCATCTACCATTTCCTCTGGCAGCTCATTCCATCTATGCGCCATCTTATGTCCTTTTTAAATCTTTGCTCTCTTACCTTAAAGCCATGCCTTCTAGTTTTGAATTCCCCTATCTAGGAAAAAGACCTTTGCTATTTACCTTATCTATACCCTTCATGATTTTATAAACCTGTGTAACCTCAACCTCCTATGCTCCAGGGAAGATAGTCCCAGCCTGTCCAGCCTCTCCTCATAACTTAAACCCTCCAGTCCCGATAATATCCGTGTAAATCTTCATAGGAATGCATTTTTAATAAATCAGAACTTTTGAAAAGAATCAATGAGAAAAAAAGGAAAAAAAGTTCTGGAAATCATCTGAAAACTAAAAGTAAAAGTTTTGATTTAGATTTAGCCATTTGTTGAAACCCAGATTGGAATGAAGGACTAATGTACTCTCTTTACAAAGCTGGCTGATCTTTTCATTTCCAGTATTTGTGTTTTTGTTTTTGAGCAGTCAGTTTGTTTGAGATTGTCTTCGGGTGCAATGTTAAGTAAGCTAAAAGAATAATTAGTAAAACATCAAAATTAGCACAGCATATTTGGTAGAAGAAGGTATAATCTTACTAACATTTTAACTACATTAGGAACAATATCCACATAAGATGTCAGGGAAAATAAGGACTTAAATGCCATCTACTTCTACTTCACACATACAAATGACCTTTACTGTCGAGTGTAACTATTCTTACAGACTCCCCCTATCCCCCACACCCACTCCCAATCCCATGAAAGTGGCAAATCCAGCAAGAGTAGAGTCCCACATGAGCTCATCCATCTATCACTCACCCAGCACAATTCTTTACTTGTAACCTACAGCCGCCAAAGCCAAACCCAACCCAGTGATAAGCCAATGTTGATGCACATATTTTTAGAATGGACTCCTGGCTGATTTACTACCCTGTTTGACCTCAACCTTCTCCCCCTGCACAGAATTTGAAAAGGTGTGTATTTTGCTGTAATAGTGCCCTTTTTCTAATATAAGAAGCAAGCAATAGAAGTATTACAGGTATCAATCACTTAACTAAATCATTATTTTCTGTTACACAATTGAAAACTTTGTCTAATCTCTCTAGTGGCTCTGCTAACACATGACAACTCTATCATTAGATTTGATGTTGATGCTGGTGAGCTTCTGAGTTGGATTGGTAAATCGAAGTGTGCGATCGACAACATGATGTTCAGTGATTTCACCAGGCAGAAAAATATATCTAGCATGAAGGAAAAGGTGAAGGTAAGGCTGCAGTTACAGAGACTTGTCTATTTGAAAGAAAATAATAAATTTAAATAATGATGTTAAAAAGATTTCCATCTAGATGGTATTTAATTCTCACACCGAGGACAGAGGAATAGCATGGCCATAGTATTAGGGGATTCAATTGCAAGGGAAACAAGCCGCAGAAGAGACTCGAGGATGGTATGTTGCCACCCTGGTGCCAGGATCAAAGATGTCACTGAACAGCTTCAGAGCATGCTGAAAGAGGAGGGCAAGCAGACAGTGATGGTGTACATATTGATATCAGTGACATAGGTAGAAAAAGAGAAAAGGTCCTGCAAGCAGAATTTAGGAAGCTAGGAAGTAAATTAAAGAATGGGACTCAAAAGGTAGTAATCTCTGAAATACTTACAGAGCCACATGCTAATGAGTATAAAAACAGGAGGTGGATGCTACATGAATGTATGGCTGGAGAGATGGTGCAGGATGGGAGGGCTTCAGATTTCTGGGACATTGAGACTATTTTTGGCAGCAGCGGGACCTGTACAAGTCAGATGGGACCTGTACAAGTCAGATGGGTTCATCTGAGCCAGAATGGGATGAGTTTCCTTATAGGAAGGTTTATCAGTGCTGTTGATGGTTTAAACTGTCTTGGCAGGGGAGTGGGATTCAGAGAGAATATTCAGCTCAGGAGGACGAATGACCAAAATTAGAAGAGATAGAAAGGGAGTCAAAAAGGCACAGAAATTATAGGCAGTTTGAGGCACAAGGGAGTTTGACAAGGTTGGATGTGTTTGTGTTCACACAAAGAACCTGACAGATGAATTCACAGCAGGAATTAAAACAAAGGAGTGTACGATGTAATTGCTCTCACTGATGCATGATTGAGAGAGAGACAGGATTATCTGTACAATGTTCCAGTATATAGGATCTTTAGGTGAGACAGGAATGGAGGTAAAAGAGGAGGGTGTGTTGCAATATTGATCAGTGAATCAATTACAGCAGTAATGGAGGGATGACATTTTAGAAGGCTCCTCAAATGAAACCATATGGGTAGAACTTCAAACCAAAAGCAATCACAATGCTGGGAGTGGTCTATTGGCTCCCTAACAGTCGAGACAAATAGAAGAGCAGATATGTTGGCACATTTCAGAGAAGTGTAAAAGTAATAAGGTAGTGATAGTAGGGGATATCAATTTCCCTAACATTAACTGGAATAGTCATAGTGTGAAAGGTTTAGAGGTAGCAGAATTCTTAAAATGTATCCAGGAGAGCTTTTTAAGCCAATGTGTTGGAAGGCCCTACAAAGAGAAGGAGCGGCCCTGGACTTAACTTTAGGTAATGAAGCCCAGTAAGTGGTTTAAGTATCAGTGGGGAAGCATTTTGCAGAGAGCGGTCATAGTTCCATTAGATGTAAGGTTGTTATGGAAAAGTACAAGGATTGTCCACAATCCAGGTTCTGTCCTGGGGGAAGACCCACTTTAATAAGATTATGATTTGGCCAGTGGACTGGGAGCTGATAGTCAGTCCCTGGGTTGTGAACAGGTTCCTTTCCTGAGTCTGTTTATAAGTCAATTTGTATGAAAGTCAGAACACAATGTAGGCAAATGTAAAGACGCTATTTGTAAGCACATGAAATGTTTCTATGTCAGATATTTAAAATTGTACTTCGTATGGGATCATGTCCATTAGTCAAATGTTTGTAAATCGGGGAACCTGTACATTTAAGTAAATCTGTCAGAAATCTGTGTCACGTTCAAGAAGGAAATAGGGGGAGTTCAGGGCCAATATGTTTCTAGAATGCCAAAGGTGTGAGCCAACAAATCTTTTGTCAGGATCTAAATGAATACTTTGCCTGTGTTCTCCAGTCAGAGGGACGATGTGGGTATAGAAATCAGGGAGAAGGCCTATAGTATAATTAAAGAAATTAGCATAAACACAGGAGGTTGAGAGTGGTCTGGCAGGCGTCCAGGACTGGTTGAAATGTATGCCAGGCTGTTGAGTGAGGCAAGGGAGGAAATAGCAGGGGTGTTGGCAATAATTTTGAATTCTTCTCTGGCCACTGGAGAAATGCTAGCAGACTGAAGGACAGCCACTGTGGTACTGTTATTCAAGAAGGGAGCAAGAGATAAACCAGGAAATACAAGCCAATGCCTCTGGTGGGGAAAGTGTTGGAAGCAATTCTGAGGAACAGAATTCACCTGCAGTCGGAGAGGCAAGGATTAATCAAGAATAGTCAGCATAGTTTTGTCGAGGGGAGGACATGCCTGACCAACTTGACTGAATGTTTTGAAGAGGTAATCAGGTGTGTAGATGAGGGCAGTGCGTTTGATGTGGTCTACTTGGCCTCCATCAAAGCGTTTGATAAAGCCGCATACAGGAGACAGACAGCAAAGCTAAGAGGCCATGCGGGGTGATGATGGCTTTATGGTATCACCACTGGACTGTTAATCCAGAGACCCAGACAATGCCCTGGGGACCAGGGTTTGGTTCCTGCCATGGAAAAGGATAGAATTTGATTTTAATAAATACAGTCTGGCATTAAGAGTCTAATGATGATAATGAATCCATTGTTGCTTGTCAGCAAAAAAACCCATCTGGTTCATGAATGTCCATCAGGGAAGGAAATTGGCATCTTTACCTTGTCTGGCCTACATGTGATTCCAGGCCCATAATAATATGGTTGACTCTTAACTACCGTCTGGGTAATTAGGGATGGGCACTTAATGTGACATCTTCATCCTGTGAATAAATAAAAAAAAGTGGTCTGAGGAAATTGGGAAAATTGAACCTAGAGTTGGCTGAGTGGCAGGAAGCAGAGTGCGATGTATTATGTGTGTGAGAGACACTAAAAATATTGATTAAAATATTATACATATGTATGTTTCACTAAATCAGTGAAGTGTAAATACAGTGACCTTAAATTTGTTGAAATAATTTGGTGACTTTAGGCTCTGGAAAAGGAGAAGACTGAAAAAGAGAGACAGGCAAAATCATTAAAGCAGGTGGGACAGGCCTTGCTTGAATCAATGGAGAAAGGTAAAACTATATCAAGTCTACATATCATAAGCATATTTCAAATCCTTCTTCTCAAGTGTTCTAAGAATTGAAACTTGAATGATTTTATTGAGTAGCAATTCTGCACTATAGAAGCTCCAAACTGCAGTCTTTGGATCTTATGATTCCTGCCCTACCGATTGGCCTTAATGCTGAACAACTTAGTCTTGATTGTGCATTTCTTTTTATTCATTGACCTGACTTGTTTAAATTGTTCTGTCCCGTATTTTTGGAATGATCTGCTTTTAGCCTTACTAATGGCAAAATCCTAATTTTTATGTTAGCAACTTCAGATCTAAGTTATATTGATTGCAGATTTTATATATAGCTGTGAGACTTTTGTGTCACTGTGGAAGGCAGGAAGCAGTGTTGACTTTAGCGCTTGACTAGCACATTGTGCAATAGTATATAACCTGAGCGTGAAATCAGAGGAAATATTAAATGGATTAGCTTTTCATTGGTTTTACTGTCATGTTTTCTTAATATAAAAACAATAAATGATCAAACCCTGATGGTAGAAATAACTTTGGCTTGTAATAAAAGATAGCAATTATTTTCTAAATTTGGTGGAGTTTTATAGTGTAAAATCTTTTAAAATATTTGTACGTGTGAATTTTAGTCTGTACAATTATCTTAACTATGCAACAGGCATGCTGATAATTGACTGCTTTTGCTTTGATTGCAGCTAATTGACTAATTAGTATGTTTTTAATTTCTCTCCTGATAGCTTCCCAGAAGTCTTATTCTTGTTCCTTCTTGGAAGCTCTTCTAAGAATGATTATGTGAAAGCTATGCACTCTGGGATTAGGGCTTGCCTGCAATGTCAGAAAGTGCACCACTTTTTTTGAGCTGGCAGTTTGCCCCTGAAGATGGAGCAGAGAAATCAACAGTGTATGAGATTTGGATAGTTTTAAATATAATTCAAGTCTTGGATCAAACCTAAATAATTAATTGGGAGCAAAAACAGAAGTTGCTGTGAAAACTTGGCAAACCTGGCAGCATCTGTGAAGAGAATACAGAATTAATGTTTTCGGTCTAATGACCCTTGTTCAGCACTTCAGTTAATGAAATATTAACTCTGCTTTCACACTACAGATGCTGCCAGACCTGCTGAGTTTTAACAGTAATTTCTGTTTTGTTACTGATTTCCGGCATCTGCTTTCTTTTTTAATTAATAAGAAGGGAAGATTGATTCATTGTGTTGCTAACAATGTGAATTTAGAAATGGGACGATGAGATTCTCAATTCTTATTTGCAATTAAATTGAAAAGAATTGCTTTTATATTTAAGTCCCCGTAAACTTCGGTTTGAGTTTATTCATGCAGATCTCACTGGGTGTTTAACCCTGTTGCTCACCATTGTGTGTTATATAAAATATATATGTATATGCAATATAAACTTCTTGCAGAAGGACTACCAACAGAGGAAGTAAAACACACACTGGAGAATCTGTCAGTAGAATGGAAAGATAATAATCAGAAAATGGACAAGCTGAATGGAAAATTGCAGTATCAAGAGAATATTAACTGTATTTATTCAGAACTACAAGAGTTTGAAAAAATTGTGCAATCCAAAGAAGACTGGCTAAAATGTGCAAACAGTGCTGTATTGAAGGAATCCTGTCAGGTGAGTTACTGTCTACACCAGTGCTTCCTAAATTTTTTCCCCACTGTGATCCCATTTCAAGGCTCAATTTTGTTTTGATCTCTTGGTTAGGGGTGTGAGAGCACAGTAAGGTGAAGACCTTTGAGAGCAGCGTATAGGGGGGTAAAGACCTTGCATAAAGCAGTGCTCCAAAGCAGCCAATGCTGCCACTAAGATCGTGACAGCTGAAATTTCAGCTAAGAGGTCCCTAATCCCCATTTTGTGAAGACCTGCCCTATGCTTGGGGTATTGTCACATAGCTTAATTGAAGAGGGTGAAGAAGAATGTTAAAAATTAACTTGGGATTAGTCCCCCAGAAAATAATAGTTCAGGAACATAATAATTGAGGGAAATACAATTGAGGATCCAAAATGAGTACGTGCGCTCAAAGTACAAATAAGCATGGACATCATAAATGTGACCTTCAATGGATTAATAAAGTAATTTCTAATGTTATGGAAGTAAGATATGGGGGAGCTGTGTAAGGAGTTTCCTGAGGGTGTGGAAGATTCAGCATATGTATTAGGCAGTGCGTTGGAGTTGGAAAATGTAGTGAGTACTATTTCTAACATATAAAACCAGCCTGGAGTCAGCACAAGTTATTTAAATTCACAAATAGTACTTAATTAAGAATACAGTTGAGTCTGATGAAATAACTATGCAAATTGGCAAGGTTGTGGAGAAGGTTTGCAAATAGGCAGATTAATAGAAGATGACATTCAATTCGAGCATAAATGTGAATTGTTACACGTTATTAAAACAATTGGGGATACATTGATTGATGTTAAAACTTTTTGTTAAGGGTCTACAGTGAACCGCTGAGGTTTTTCTTACACTTAATTCAGAAATTAAAAAAGTCTGTATGTGTTTTAGACGGGGTTTTTTTAGACATTGCCAAGGCTTATTTTGAAAAATAACCAAACAGTTTTTTAAAATAAGGAGTTGTGTTTTGTTCTCGAGAGTGCTACATGTGGTTAGTACTGGAGAAGATTTTTTTTCCTTTGAGGAATTTATTGAAGAGGTTTTTATTCAATTAATCAGCTAAGTGGTTGATTTTTATTTAATCTTTATATGTTTGATATATATATTTTTAACTTTTTTCCATTTTAACATTATTTTCTATAGGTAATGAAAGGTAGTTTATTTTATGTATAAGGTGTTATAAAGAACATAAGAACTAGGAGCAGGCGTAGGCCGTCTGGCCCTTCGAGCCTGCTCTGCCATTCAATAAGATCATGGCTGATCCTTTCATGGACTCAGATCCACTTACCCGCGTTCTCACCGTATCCCTTAATTACTTTATTGTTCAAAAAAAATCTACCTTTTTTTTTAAAAACACTTACTGAAGTAGCGTCAACTACTTCACTGGGCAAGGAATTCCATAGATTAACAACCCTCTGGGTGAAGAAATTCCTTCTCAGTTCAGTCCTAAATTTGCTCCCTCTAATCTTGAGGCTATGCCCTCTTGTCCGAGCTTCACCTGCCAGTGGAAACATCCTCTCTACTTCTATCTTATCTATTCCCTTCATAGTTTTATATGTTTTTATAAGATCCCCCCTCAATCTTCTGAATTCCAAATTGAGACTTATTGAGACTTTTTTTAGGCTTAATGTTATTAAAGCCATATATAAGATACAGAGTGAGATGGCTAGTAGATTTAGAAAAGTCATTACTGAGCAGGACCAGTCAGATAGATGGGTGACTGTCTGGAAAAGTAAGAAGGTGGTTTAGAAGTCTCCGGTGGCAATTTCTCTATCAAATGGATATTCAGTTTTTGGAACATTGAAGGGGGTAGTCTCTCTGAGGAAAATGGAAGGGCCAGTCAGTCATTGGACACTTGGAACAATTCTTCTGTTAGGCAGTGTTTGACAAGAATTATTGTTACAAGGATCTGTCCTGTCAGGGGCATAGACAGGCGATTCTGTGGCAGTGAGCGTAAAGTTAGGATGGTTTGTTGCTTTCCTGTTGCTAGGATTGAGGGCATTTCTAAACATTTAAAGCATACTGTTAAAGGTGAGATTGAGAAGCCAGAAATTACTGTACACATTGATAGGAGTGACATTTTTAGGGAAAAGATTAAAGCAGTACAGAGTGAATTTAAGAGGTCAGGTAGAAGATTAAAAACTAAAACCTTAAAAGTAGTAATTTGAGTTAGGCATTGAGATAAACCAGAAATGAGGGAAGGAACAAAAGGTTAAAGAAGATAAATCAATAGCTGAAGAGCTGGTGTATTGTTCATGGATTCAGGTTTTTGGACATTTGGAATGTCTTTTAGGATAGAAAAGACTTGTTCAAAAAGGATAGGTCTAACCTAAATTGGAAAGGGACCAATATCTTAGCAGGGAGATTCTATAAAGGGAGACTTCATAATGAAAGAGAAGACAAGTGGAGAATTCTAAGTAGTAGTGTAAATGGAAGGATTGATGGGATAGGTTCTGATTGTGAGGAGAGCATGTCAATTTGAAAAGAAAGACAAGAGGCAGTCAGAGTATATAGTAACTCTGAAGAACTAAATTACATTTATTTCAATGCAAGGGGCTTTACAGGTAAGGCTGATGAACTCAGGGCATGTTTAAGAACATGGAATTGGGACGTCATAGCTATTATAGAAACTTGGCTGAGAGATGGACAAGACTGGCAGCTCACTGTTCCCAGTTTTAGATTTTACAGGAAGGATAGAAAAGAAGACAAGAAAGGAGTGTGGTGGGGCATGGTGTTTTTGATTAAGGAGTACATTACTGCTGTAACTAGGGAAGATATTTTTGAAAAATCGTTCAGTGAAAATATATGGATAGAAATTACAATTAAAAAAGGAAAGATCACTTCACTGGCAGTGTACTAAAGGCCCCCAGTAGTAAGAGAGAAATTGAAAGACACATATAGGGAGATCTCCGGTGTATGTACGCATAATAAGGTTGTAATAATGGGAGACTTTAATTTTCCAAATATTGACTGGGACTACCATAGTGTTAAAGGTTTGGATAGTGAAGAATTTGTCAAATGTGATCAAGAAAATTTTCTGTATTGAAATGTGGATGCTCCTACTAGAAAAGGAGCAAAACTAAGACCTCTTTTTGGGCAATAAGGCAGGGCAGGCCACTGAAGTAAAAGCGGGGGAACACTTTGGGTCTGGTGATCGTAATTCTATTAGTTTCAAAATGGTTAGGGAAAAGGATATGCCTTCCATAAAAGTTAAAGTTTTTAATTGGAGTAAGGCAAATTTTAATGGTATGACGCAAGTACTTTGAGAAGTTGATTGGAGTAGACTGTTCACAGGTAAAAGGATGTCTGACGAGCCGGAGGCATTCAAGAGTGTGATGATGAGAGTTCAGCAGCATTTTGTTCCTAATAAAGTGAAGGCTAAGGCTGGTAAGATTAAGAAACAATGGGGGATAAATAAAGATATTGAGGTTCTGGTCAAAACTAAAAGGGAATTTTTTTTAGCTATAGACAACTTAGTTCAATTGAATCTCTTAATCAATATAAAGAGTGCAGGACATTCTTAAGAGAGAAAATAGGAAGGCAAAGAGGTGATATGAGATAGCATTGGCAGATAAGGTTAAGGATAATCTGAAGAGATTCCACACATACATTAAAGGCAAGAGGGTAACTAGAGAGAGGGTAGGGCCTCTTAAAGATCAAGGAGGTCTCTTTGTGTTGACTCCCAGGAGATGGGAGAAACAAATGGACTGTAGAGAATGCAGAGAAATATACTTTGATGTTTTAAAAGCAGTCACATTACAGAAGAGAACATTCAGGAGGTCTTAGAGAATAGAAAGGTGGGTAAATCTCCGGGACCTGAGCTTATGTATCCCAGAATATTGTGGGAAGTAAGGGAGGAAATTATGAGACCCCTTGCAGATGATGAAAATATTTCTACAAGTATGGGTGAGGTGCCTGGTGACTGGAGGGTGGTTAATGTTGTACCTTTGTTTAAGAAAGATTGTAAGGAGAAACCGGGGAACCACAGACCGGTGAGTCTGACTTTGGTTATAGGTAAATTGTTGGAGGTGATTATAAATAAAAAATAGGATTTATGGACATTTGGAGAGGTAAAAATTGATTAGTCAGCATGGTTCTGTACGAGGAAAACCATGTCTCACAGAGTTGATTGAGTTTTTTGAGGAAGTTACCAAAAAGGTTGATGACAGAACAGAAGACATTGTTTATTTGGATTTTAGTTAAGCCTTTGACAAGTTTCTGCATGGTAGACTAATTAGTAAAGTTAGGTCAGATGGGATTCACGGTGAGCTTGCCAACTGAATACGTAATTGGCTCAATGGCAGGAGGCAGATTTATCGTAGAAGGTTACTTTTTGGCTGGAGGCCTGTGACTAGTGGTGTTCTACAGGGATTGGTTCTGGGTCCTTTGTTGTTTGTCATTTATATAAATGACTAGGATGAGAATATGGAAAGCATGGTTGGTAAACTTGCAGATGATACCAAAATTGCTGGTATTGAAGACAACGAAAAAAGTTTTCTAAGATTACAAAGGGATCTTGGGGTCAATGGGCTGAAACATGGCAGATGGAGTTCAATCTGGATAAATGCGAGATATTGCATTTTGGTACAACAGGCAATGGTAGGGCTTATACAATTAATGGCAGGACCTTGGGTAGTGTTGTAGAACGGAGGGACCTAGGGGTGCAGGTACATAATTCTTTAAAGTTTGCGTAACATAGACAAGATGGTTAAAAAGGCATTTAGCACGCTTGCCATCGTTGCTCAGTCCTTTGCGTATAGGAGTTGTGACGTTATACTGAGGTTGCACAGGACTTTGTGAGGCCTCTTCTGGAATACCACGTCCAGTTCCAGTCCCGCACTTATAGGAAGAATATTATCAAGCAGGAGAGGGTTCAGAAGAGATTTACCAGGATGTTGTTGAGTATGGCAGGTTTTGAGTTATAAGGAAAGGCTAGGTAGGCTGGGACTTTTTTCATTGGAGCATAGGACAAAGAGAGCTTACCTGGTAGAAGTTTATAAAATAATGAGAAAGATAGTTGGAGTTGATGGTTCAGTAGTTGTCTTTTCCCTAAGATGGGGAATTTAAAGACTAGGATGCACATTTTTAAGGTGAGAGGAGAGAGATTTAAAAAAGACATAACAGGCAAATTTTTTTACACAGAGGTTGGTTCGCATGTGGAATGAACTTCCTGAGGAAGTGGTGGATGTGGGTACAATTACAGCATTTAAAGCCTATTTAGTTGAATATATGAATAGAAAAGGTTTGGAGGGATATGGGCCAGGGGGAGACAGGTGGCACTAGTTTAGTTTGGGATTATGTTCATCATGGACTGGTTAGACCGAAGGGTCTGTTTCCATGCTGTCTGATTCTATGACTTTAAGACTAAAAATAGTCTGATGTCCAACTAAGTTCAGTGTTTACAATGGCTGACCATTGAAATGAGCAAATGCTGAGCCATGTATGTATGTGCTGTGGCTGCAGCTATACAATGCTCTGCCTCGGCATCACCAGTGGATTTTCTGGACACCTGCTGATTGAAATTCCCTGTTGCATGCTGCATTGTTAATGGTGTCTTCACATCCAGTGAGTTTGTACATGAGATACAGGACTTGGTTGGGACATTGGAATGACATTGAAATTTAATGAACTGAATTCTAACCTTTAGGGGTTGCTGAGGAAGTATTCTGATAGTTGTAGTTGATTAGTATTGGTTTTCTCACTCTAGTTTCAATTAATTTGTGTTTCTTTTGCATTTTTCTTTTCTGGCCAGGCTGACTCACGTTAATGATTTAGATGAAATTGGCTCACATCTATATTAATTGATAGTTACACAGATTATGATTAACCTTCCTACCTGTTCTTATTTGGTGATCTTTGTTTGGAAATTATTCTTCAATTCGGCCATTTTTATAGTCACCGAGTTAACAGTGGGTGTACTCACCTTCTAAAGTACAACTTTCACTCCAATGTGCTCTCTTTAGTCGGGTGTTCTTTACCTGTTTTGATCTTGCTGGCAGATGTATCATTGTATGGGTTCGTGGGTGCACCTGGTTTGAGAGGATAAGAGGAAAGTAAATGTCGAGCCAGTCACCCTTAGCAATCTTGGAAAGGAAAGAGAAAGTAACAGTGTGTTATCATTGTATGCCTACTACATTTGCATAGTGCGTTAATTGTGGTTGGAGTTAGGAATGTCTAAGACTGATTCCTGAAAACTATGATATAGTTTGGCAAGCATCCTTGTACACCAGAGGTAGAGTGTATATCATTAATCTTTGATCAAATCTGGATCAAAATTTAACTAAAAATGAAAAATTCTGCACTCTAATGTTCAGCTTGTGGAAAGTTAAATCAATTCTTTTGTTACAACTAATCTGTATTATTGCAGTAAATTGCAGCCCATGTCTTGGTCTTGATTACCAACTAATCTGGTTCTTACTGTTGCAATAAAATTGGTCAGGTTGGAGGGAAAGGTTGACAAAATGAATAATTTGGCTGTTTCTTTTGTAGTACAGAGAGAAGTAACTCCCTAAAAATGTGTTGTGGTTTTGGACCTTATGCTTATTTTCCTTCTCTGCAGTATGAAGTAAATCAAATGAATGAAATGACTCCACAAGTAAAGAAACTGCTTGCTCATGGGGAAATGCTTAGCAATAAGTCTGAAGCTCCAAACTTTCTCCAGGAAGACCTTAGTAATTTCAATAATAGATTCATGTCACTTCTGCAGAAACTGCAGAGTAAGCAGCAGGTACTAGCCGGTAAGTATGCGTAAGATTATCCTGAAGCAAACTGTGAAGTTACTGCCATGTTTCTTAGACTCTGATGCATCTTTGTTGTATCTCTGTTTCAGTTTGTGAAGGTGTTGATGAACGTAGGAACAGGAATAAGCTAATTAGCTCTTAGTGCCTGTTCTGCTGTGAGATCATTGTTGTTCTATATCTCAGCTTTATTTATATATCTTTGTTCCATAGCTCTTAATCAACATCTTACAAAAATCTATTGATTTCAGAAGAAAGTTCCATGTTTCCACTATAATTCTTGGGGTGAAAAAGGTGCTGGCCTATCAATAATTTTAATATGATGCCCTTTTATTCTGAATTGACCTGCCAGAGGGCATAGTGTCTATGGATATACCCAACCACATTCCTTTATCATTTACAAGACCTTGATTGTGTCAGATTTCTAAACTCAATGGATTACAAACGAAGTTTCTCCAACCTTTCCTCAAAAGTTCACGTTTTGGTGAATCTGTGCTATATTCACTTCATATCCTTCCCCGGGTTTGATAGGTTTGTTCTGCTTTTGTCTGGTGCTAATTTTATGTATCTCATTGCAGCAGAAAGTAATTTGCAATGGCTTCTCTCCCCACTCCATCACCATTACTTTGTTATGCCTCAACAGTTTATTCTTGGCCCTCTACAATCCACCCCTCAATGACACATCCCAAATCACAGTTTCAGTTTGCATGTACACTGATGCCTAGCTTTACCTGAGCACCTGTCTCAACTCCTGCACTATTGTTGTATCATTAGACTGCTTGTTTGATATCCAGTATTGGATGAGCAGATTTCAATTAAATAAATTAAATATTTAGAGGCTGTTGTTTTTAACCCTCACTCCAAATTTCTTTCCCTGCCAACTGACTCCATTCCTTTTCCTGGCAATACTCTAACATGAAACAAATCTGTTTGCAATTTTGGTGTCATATTTAATACCAAAATGAGCTTTAGGCCACATATTCACTGTATGTCTAAGACTGCTTATTTCTACTTCCAAAATGTCATCCAACTTCACAAACCCTCATCCATTCTTTGTTACCTTTAGGTTTGATTATTCTATTGAACTCCTAACTGGTGTCTCACATTCTACTCTCTGCAAACTTAAGGGCTTTCAAAACACTTTTGTCTACAACTTAACTGGCAGCAAGGGCAGATGCTGGGAGAATGTTTTCCTTCATTGGGCAATCAAGAATAAGGAGGCACAGTGTGGATATACACTGGATATGTCCTGCTACATGAGTAGGACAGACCTGGCAGAGGTGGCAGCACAGTTGTATACAATCAGGAGGGAGTTACCCTGGGAGTTCTCAACATTGACTCCAGATCCATGAAGTCTCGTGGCTTCAGGTTAAACACAGGCAAGGAAACCTCCTGCTGATTACCACATACGGTTGTCTGTCAGCTGATGAATCGGTGGTACTCCAGGTTGAACGACACTTGGAGGAACCACTGAGGATGGCAAGGGCACAAAATGTACTCTGAGTGCACCACCAAGAGTGGCCCGGCAGCAGTACTCCAGATCAAGCTGGTCGGGTCCTAAAGGACATAGCTACTAGGCTGGGTCCATGGCAGGTAGCGAGGGGAAAACATATTTGACTTCATCCTTACCAGTCTGTCAGCTGCAGATGCATCTATCCATGACCATATCGGTAAGAGTGACCACCGTACAGATGAAGTCACGCCTTCACATTGAGAATAACCTCCATTGTGTGACAGTATCATTGTGCTAAATGGGACAGACTTCGAACAGACCTAACAACTCAAGTCTGAGCATCTATGAGACGTTGTGGGCTATCTACAGCAGCAGAATTGTACTCCAGCACAATCTGTAACCTCATGGCCTGGCATATCCCCCACTCGACCATTACCATCAAGACAGGGGATCTTCCCTGGTTTAATGAAGAATGCAGGAGGGCATGCCAGGAGCAGCACCAGGCGTACCTGAAGATGAGGTGTCAACCTGGTGAAGCCACCAAACGGGACTACTTGCATGTCAAATAGCGTAAGCAGCAAGTAATAGACAGAGCTAAGTGATCCCACAACCAACGGATCAGATCTAAGCTCTGCAGCCCTGCCACATCCAGTTGTGAATGGTGGTGCACAATTAAACAACTCACTGGAGGAGGAGGCTCCACAAATATCCCCATCCTCAATGATGGAAGAGCCCAGCACATCAGTTCCAAAGATAAGGCTGAAGCTTTTGCAGCAATCTTCAGCCAGACGTGTCAAGTGGATGGTCCATCTTGGCCTCCTCCAGTAGTCCCCAGCATAGCAGATACCAGTCTTCAGCCAACTCAATTCACTCCACATGATATCAAGAAATGGTTGGAGACACTGTTTGCTGCAAAGGCTACGGGCCCTGAAAACATTCTGGCAATAGTACTGAAGACTTGTGCTCAGAACTCCCTGGTCCCCTAGCCATCTGATTCAGTATAATTACAAAACTGGCATCTACCCAACAATGTGGAAAATTGCCCAAGTATGTCCTGTACATAAAAAGCAGGACAAATCCAGCCCGGCCAATTACTGCTCCATCAATCTATCCTCAATCATCAGTAAAGTGATGGAAGGTGTCATCAACGGTGCTATCAAGCAGCACCTGCTCGGCTATAACCTGCTCAGTGACGCCCAGTTTGGGTTCCACCAGGGCCACTCAGCTCTGGATCTCATTATAGACTTGGTCCAAACATGGACAAAAGAGCTGAATTCCGGAGGTGAGGTGAGAGTGACAGCCCTTGACATCAAGGCTGCATTTGACTGAGTTTGGCCTCAAGGAGCCCTAGGAAAACTGGAATCAATGGGTATCCGGGGACAAACTGGTGCTTAGAGTCATACCCGACACATAGGAAGATGGTCGTGGCTGTTGGAGGTCAGTCATCTCAGCTCCAGGAGATCTCTGCAGGAGTTCCTCAGGGTAGTGCTCTAGGCCCAACCATCTTCAGCTGCTTCATTAATGACCTTCTCTCCATCATAAAGTCAGAATTGGGAATGTTTGCTGATGATTGCACGATGTCCAGCACCATTTGCAACTCCTCAGGCACTAAAGCTGTCCATATTCAAATGCAACAAGACCTGGACGTGTCCAGGCTTGGGCTGACAAGTGGCAAGTAACATTTGTGCTTCACAAATGCCAGGCTATGGCCATCACCCAATAAAAGACAATCTAACCACCAGCCCTTGAATTTCAATGGTGTTACCATCACTGAATCCCCCACTCTGAACATCGTGGGTGTTATTATTGACCAGAAGGCAGCTCACCACATAAATGCAATGGCTATAAGAGCAGGTCAGAGGTTAGGAATACTGTGGTAAATAACTCACCCTCTGACTTTGCAAATCCCGTCCACCATCTACAAAGCATAAGACTGGAGTATGATGGAATACTCCCCACTTGCTTGGATGAGTGCAGCCCCAACAACACTCCAGAAGCTTGACACCATCCAGGACAAAGCAGCCTGCTTGATTGGCACTACATCCACAGATATCCACTCCCTCCACCACCAATGCTCAGTAGCAGCAGTGTGTGCTATCTACAAGATGCACTGCAGAAATTCACCAAAGATCCTCAGACAGCACCTTCCAAACCCACGACCACTTCTATCTGAAGGACAAGGGCAGCATATACATGGGAACACTGCCACCTTCAAGTTCCCCCTCCAAACCACTCACTGTCCTAACTTGGAAATATATCGCTGTTCCTTCACTGTCGCTGGTTCAGAATCCTGAAATTTCCTCCCTAATTACATAGTTGGTCAACTTGGAGCACATGGACTGCAGTGGTTCAAGAAGGCAGCTCACCACCACCACCTCAAGGGCAACCTGGAATGGGCAGTAAATGCTGGCCAGCCAGTGCACTTCCACGTTCCACAAATGATTTAAAAAAAGAATCCTGCATTCGAAATGAGGCAGGTGGGCATTTCTTCTTTGAGAGTCATTTGTATTTGTAATTCTTTTCTATGGAGAGCAGTGGAGGCTGGTTCATTGTTTGGGGTAGTGTATTAATTGACAAGTGAGTACAGCGTTATTGGGGCAGACAGGAAAGTGGAGTTAGTGTTGCAATCAGATCAGTATGATCTTATTAAATAATGGAGCGGACCCTGTCTATATAAGTGATGCTGAAGTGGAGGTAGTCAAGAGCTTCAAGTTCCTGGCAGTAAATAGCACGAGTGATCTATACTGGACCATCCACATCGATGCTACAGTCAAGAAACCACACCAACACCTCTACTTCCTCTGAAAATTCAGCATGTACACAGTGGCTCTTGGCGATTTTGTTGATGCACCGTAGAAAGCAACATATCTGGATGCTGATTCTGCTCGCAGAAAAGATCCTGAACTACCTGAGATAACAAGGTGTAGAGCTGGATGAACACAGCAGGCCAAGCACTACCTGAACTACCTGTTGCCTGCCACTTCAATGCACCACCTTGCTCTCTGGCCAACATCCCTGTCTCCGGCTTGCTACAGTGTTCCAGTAAAGGCCAGCGCAAGCTGGAGGAACAACACCTCATTTTTCGCTTGGGGACCCTACAGCCCTCCGGACTCAATATTGAGTTCAATAATTTTAGGCCCTAAACTCTCCCATGTTCCAGCCCCCCACCCCACACACCAGGCCTTGTTACCACATAGCCTGCCACTACACACTCCCTGTTGTTAGTCTCTAACAGTCCCCATTAACAACTATTCACCCTCCCAGCCTGATCGTTAGCAACTCCTTTGTCTGTCCAACTGTCTTTCTCTCTCTTTGGGCTCAATCCTATTGTTTACTCCCTACCCCACCCACTTCCCTATTTTCTGCATATAAACTGACATTTTCCTAGCCACTATCAGTTCTGAGGAAGGGTCACCGGACCCGAAAAGTTAACTCTGTTTTCTCCTCCACGGATGCTGCCAGACCTGCTGAGCTTTTCCAGCAACTTTGTTTTTGTTCCCGATTTACAGCATCCGCAGTTCTTTTGGTTTTTATATCCGGATGCTTCGCAGCTTGGTATGGCAACTGCTCTGCCCAAGACTGCAAGAAGTTACAGAGAGTTGTGAACACAGCTCAGTCCATCATAAAAACCTGCCGTCCATCCATTGACTTGGTCTGTACTTTCCGCTGCCTCGGGAAAGCAACCAACATAATCAAAGACCCTTCCACCCCGGTTATATTCTGTTCCCCCCTCTTCTACTGGGCAGTAGATGGAAAAGTTTGAAAAGACATATCAACAGATTTACGAGCAGTTTCTTCCCCACTGTTATCAGACTTATGAATAGACTTCTCATATATTGGAGTCAATCTTTCTCTGCACGTCTGTCGTTGTAATACTGTATTATGCATTCTGCTCTATTACCCTGATGCACTTAGGTAAGGTATAATTTGTCTGGTTAGGACACAAAACAATACTTTTCACTGGCCCTTGGTACATAGAATCCCTACAGTGTGGAAGCAGGCTGTTTGGTCCATTGAGTCCACACTGACCCTCTGAAGAGCTTCCCACCCAGACCTATCCCTGTAACCCTGCATTTCCCATAGCCAACTAACCTGTGGGGCAATTTAGCACGGCCACTGCACCTAACCTGCACATTTTTGGACTGTGGGAGGAAACTGGAGCACCTGGAGGAATCCCATGCAGACACAGGAAGAACGGACAAACTCCATACACTCAGTCATCTGAGGGTGGAATCAAACTCGGGTCCTTGGCGCTGTGAGGCAGCAGTGCTAACCACTGAGCCACTGTGTTGCCCATGTGACAGTAATAAATCAAATCAAATCAAATGAAATCAGTCTTGATTTGTCAAATAGCTTTCTCCTGTATATGATTTTTGTGTCTCAAACTTTCAGTGAAATAGTTTACGATGTGGAGATGCCGGTGTTGGACTAGGGTGGACAAAATCAGAAGTCACATGACACCAGGTTATAGTCCAACAGGTTTGTTTGGAATCACACAAGTTTTCAGAGTGCAGTCCCTTTGTCAGGTGCAGTGAGAGAGCAAGGCACACAGATATGGAGGTTATTGGCAGAGAGCTCAAAAGATCATACAGCTGGTGTGAGGGGAGTGTCAGATAATAAGTCTGTGCAGGTGACCAAGAGTGTTAGAGGGAAGTAAAGTGTTTATAAAGTCAATGTCAGTGCTGTGCTGTCATGATAATCAGGCAGAGCGATAGGAATGTACAAAAGGTGACCTCGCAGGTCAGACAATGAATTGTAGGTGTGAGGCTTTGTTCAGCATCTGTCTTGGGGTTTTAACCTGAAAACAAGCTGGTTCTTTTCTAAAAGCTGGAATTTATAAGATGCCACACTCACTGAATGTAACTACAAATTGCGTGTTTTTTGAACAAAATAGAATGTATCTACAAATAAACAAACATCTTGTATGAAATTATTCACCCCATAGATTTGTGTGTGTGTGTGTTTGGAGTGTGGTGGCTGTGGAGAGAATGTATGTGTGCTTGTGCTTGAGAGAGTGAGAGAGAGATGGCCTCTGTGAGTGTGTTTGTGAGAGTGTGTACCTCTGTGTGTGAGAGAGACTGTGGGAGAGGATTTGTATGTATGTGAGAGAGTGTAATAAGTAATTCAGTACTGTACAAACGAATTAAGGTATAGATCATAACATTTATCAAGATGATGCTGTCAACACGGGAAAGTAAGGAAGATTTTACAGATACAGAACAGTGTGGTTGGGTCACCTGTAGTGTGACATGAACCCAAGATCACGGTTGAGGCCATTGCATTGGGGTTATTTCATTTTTGATGCTAATAACTTGCTGCAGTCTACTTCTTCACTGAGACTTGTAATCTCTCTCCTTGAAAGGTTTAGAAACTCCTTGGAGTGTCGATGCTATAAAGTCAATGAAAACGTTGCTTGACCGATACGAGGCCCAGGTTACATCAGATTGGAATGCAGTTATTACTGTGGAAGCTGCTCAGAATGCATTAAAAAACACAGCGGTAAGGAGCAGTTAGTTATCAACAGAAGTTCATAACGCACTGTGGCTACTTTGCTGAGTTGAATGAAATTCCTAAGTATGAGTGTGTGTCAGTTAATGAAATTCAACAATGTTCTTTCCTGGGGGAGCGAAGAGTGAGCAATCGATCTTGGAGATGCATGCTAGTAGAAATGCACTGAGGTCTTACCCTTAAGGATCCTAAGAGGTGTGTTTTGCAATGTTGCTTGATTGGATATTAATTTGGCCTATTTAATTAGCACGCAAACAGAACATACTGCTCAGTCCTGGCTAGAAAATATCCTGCAGTAATGCATTCTCTCTTTATGCCTCCATCTCTGATCCATTCCTCACCCTCTTGTGTCCCTCCTTCCCTACCTTGTTCCTTCCTCGTGTCCCTTCTCTCCTGCGCGTCCTTTCCCTCCTTGCTCACTCCCTTACATGGCTTCTTCATTCCGGTTGCACTCTCTCCTTCCCCCATCACTCCTCCTCTGCTTGCTTGCTTTTCTCTCCCCTCTCTGACTGTCTCCACTTTCTGTCCCCACTTTGCCCTCAACCCCGCATCCCTTCACCCCGCATCCCTTCACCCCGCATCCCTTCAC
>NC_063340.1:267383-362546 GCF_021869965.1 Rhincodon typus | reverse complement strand
TCTCTCTCTCTCTTTCTCTCTCTCTCTCTCTCTCTTTCTCTCTCTCTCTCTCTCTCTTTCTCTCTCTTTCTCTCTCTCTCTCTCTCTTTCTCTCTCTCTCTCTCTTTCTCTCTCTCTCTCTCTCCTCTGTCCCCCTCATTCCTTTCTCTTTCTCTCTCTGTCTGTCTCTCCTCCCGCTTCATTCCTCTGTCACTGTCCCTCATTCCTCTGTCTCTCTCCCTCATTCCTCTTTCTCCCTTATTTCTGCCCTCTCTCAATCCTCTCTCTATCTTTTCCCCTCATTCCTCTCTCTCCCTCTCCTCATCCTACTCCCCTCTCTCTCTTTCCCTCTATCCCTCTTTCCCCATTCCCCCTTTCACTGCTCCCTCTTCTCCTTTCCCCCGTTCCCTTCCCTCCCTGCTCCCCCTTGCCTCTTTCATCTTCCCTCTTTCCCCACTTCCCTGTCCTCCCTTTCGCCCTTTCCCTCTTTCTCCCCATCCCTTCCCTCTTTTCCCCCCCTCGCCCCTTCTCTCTCCTCCCTTTTACGCCCTCCTCCCAACCTCATGCCCTTTCTCTCCTTCCCTCTGTTATTCACCCTAGTCTATACGAGATGAATTGACAAATCATCAACCTGAAATGGACAAACTAGCAGATGAGGCTCAAAGCACAGGGGAGGAGCTGATGCCTTCACGGAACTTGTATAACCCAGAATTGGAAGCAATTCAGGCACGATGGAGAAGGCTGATGACAAAACTTCAGGGTGACTGCCAGATGCTGGAAGACACTATATCCAAACTGCGGCGATTTCAGGTCAGTGAGACTATATAAAATTAATGTTGACCAATATTGAACAGTAGAGGCCTCAATCTACCAGGGACAGGCATTAGGAATTGGGGGACTTTTTTCACTGGAATGTAGGAGGTTGAGAGGTGACCTGATAGAAGTTTATAAAATAATGAGAGATATAGATAGAGTTGACAGTATTTGTCTTTTCCCTAAGATGGGAAATTTCAAGACTTGGGGACACATTTTTAAGGTGAGAGGAGAGACATTTAAAAAAGACATGAGGGGCAAATTTTTAAACAGAGGATAGTTTGCCTGTTGAATGAACCTCCTTATGAAGTGGTGGATGCGGGTGCAATTACAATGTTTAGAAGACATTTGGTTGGATACATGAATAAGATAGGTTTGGAAGGATGTGGGCCAAGAGCAGACAGGTAGGACTAGTTTAGTTTGAGATTTATGTTCGCACGGACTGGTTGGACCGAAGGGCCTGTTTCTGTGCTGTACAACGCTATGGCTCAATTTCACTTCTGATACTGCACCGTTTCTTCAGTACTGCACGAGAAAATCAAGCCAGCACTTACAGTATATGTTTTCATTTTTAAACTGTTGGCTTGCTTCTGGTGCAGCGCTGAGGGAATACTGCATTTTTTAATTCATTTGTGGGACATGGGCCTTGCTGGCTGGGTGAGCATGACTTGCTTCTTCCAGGTTGCCCTTGAGAAGGTTTTGGTGAGCTGCTGCCTTGCGTCGATGCTGCAATCCATGTGCTGTAGGTAGATCCACAATGCTGTTTGGGAGGGAATTGCAGGATTTTGATGCAGCGATGGTTTAGGAATGGCATTATATTTCTACTACACTTGTTCTTTTAGATGCAGTAGGCTGTGGGTTTGGAAGGTGCTGTCTAAGGATCGTGGTCAAATTTCTGCAGTGTGTCTTGCAAGTAGTTATTACTGCTACTGACATCAGTGGTGGAGGGAGTAGATGTTTGGGGATGTGGTACCAATCACGTCAGCTGCTTTGTCCTGGATGGCGTCAGGCTTCTTGACTGTTGTTGTAACTGTACCCATATAGGCAAGTGGGGAGTATTCTATCAAAATTCTGACTTTTGCCTTGTAGATTGTGGACAGGCTGTGGGGAGTTGGGAGGTGAGCTAATTGCTTCAGTATTTCTAGCCTCTGATCTGCTGAAGTAGCCACTATATGCGTGTGGTGAGTCCAGTTGAGTTTTGGGGTCAGTGGCCTCCTCCAGGCTGTTGACAGCAGTGTAAGTAGTGATGATAATGCCATTGAACGTCAAGGAGAGGTGGTTAGATTGTCTCTATTGGTGATGGTCATTGCTTGGCAATTGTGTGGCATGAATGTTACTTGACATTTTCAGCCCAAGATGCGATATTGTCCTGGTTTGGTGCATTTGAATATGGTCTGCTTCAGTATCTAGGGAGTTGTGAATGGTGCTGAACATTGTGCAATCCTTGGTGAACATCCCCACTTCTGACCTAATGATGGAGGGTGTGTAAGGCTCTGGTCAGACCTCATTTGGAATATTGTGAGCAGTTTTGGGGCCCCACATCTAAGGAAAGACGTACTGGTGTTGGTCAGGTGCAGAGGAGATTTACAAGGATGGTCCCTGGGATGAAGGGCTCGTCATGCTGACGTATGAGGAGTGGTTGAGGACTCTGGGTCTGTACTTGATGCAGTTTTGAAAGATGAGGCAGGATCTTATTGAAACTTACAGAACACCGAGAGGCCTGGATAGAATGAATGTGGAGAAGATGTTTCTGTCAGAAGGAGAGACTAGAGCCTGAGGATACAGCCGCAGAGTGAAGGGATGACCTTTTAGAACTGAGGTGAGGAGGAATTTCTTCAGTTAGATGTGGTTAATCTGTGGAACTCATTGTCTTAGAGGGCCGTGTAGGCTTTTTCAGACAGTGTATGCTGAATCGATGGGCCGAATGGCCTCTATCTGCACTGTAGGGGTTCTATGATTTTGATGCAGCTGTAGCATTCGGTTAGTGTTATGCTGATTTGAGAACAAATTTGCATGTAACTAATTTATTTTGGGTTAGACATTGAAAACTTTTGTGCTCATTTGGCCCACTCCTGAATTGTCTGCTAGTTTCACCATTTGTTTGCTGTACCTTTGCTAACTTTGAATGGGCATAAAGTTGTGTACAAAATATTGAGGCTTGCAGGATATAAAGTAACCATCACTGGATTTGTATGGTACTTTAAAAGCATTTTTAAAGATTTTTCCTTGCTAAGATTTTTGATTTATGTATGCTAATTTAAAAAGAAAAACTTAATCAGTTGCATTTTCTTAAACCTTTAGTGCATCATTGATGGTTTGACATCAAATTGTTATGACACGAGTAAGATAAAGGGAGGCATAAAGAAGATGTATATTTCGCACTTTTGTTCAGCCCAGATTATTTATGCTAAGATTCTCTGGTTTATGGCCTCTTTTATGCTACAAATACGCGAGAGTGGTTTCCCAGAAAGCTACTGTCATTGAGATTGCTGAGAAAGTAAATTTCTGTGTTCAATTACTGTGATGCAACATGATCCGATCCATGTGTTCCAGGAATTTCTAGACCATTCAGCAAATTTGGGGCAATTGAAAGAGATAACTGAAGGCAGGACTGAGTAGGTTCCTTTGCTCCATATGATTTAATAAAAGCTTTCCAAAGCTGTCTGCCAAGAGTCACATGTGAATTGTGGTTGCTTCAACATGGTACTGGAGAGGGGTATCTCGTTTTAGTCACCCTTCAGGAGAGGAAGGAATTAGAGAAATAAGGAGAAAAAGCATCATTTTTTTCTTCAGTTCCAGAGTTCCACACGTGCATCTATGTTCCCTCTGACCTTGCTGAAAACTCCCATCCACCATGTTAGGTGAAATGCTAGTTGAAACCCCAATCTCCAAACTTGAAGTTGATTGACTTGTTTCGGTGGAAGTATATATTTTTTTTGATTGTTGAGACCAATCCTTTCTCATTCTTTTCAATGCAGAAACATACAGATGTTGTGGAGAAATGGGTAGATCATGCAGAGACCTTCTTGTCCAAGGAAACTGCCACGTCAGGCAATAAAGAGGGGTTTCAGCAGCAGGTGGAACAGTGTATGGTAAGAACAGATCAGCTATCAGAAAAAAGAGCTTTTTGGGAAAATGTGGAGACATTACTATGTAGAAGTAGGCCATTTGGCCCAAGCTGTGTTGGTGTAGGGCTAGTCTCCCAGACACCCTCATTTTGTTTTCAGATCCCTTCACATCTTTTAATTCTTTTGTCCACATTCCCAATCTAATCATAAATGTTGACCCATTCTCTTCCTCCACCATTAACCCAGCAGTGAATTTTACAACCACACCATTGTGCGTGAGAGGATGTTTCTCCGGCCCTTTTCCTTTAATATTCTTGCATTTAAGCTAATCTTTATGACCCAAAACTACTCACTCCATTAAAAATAAAATACCGTGAATGCTGGAAATCCGAAACAAACACACAATGCTGGAGAAACTCAGCAGGTCTGGTGGTATCTGTGAGAGAGAGAAACTGATTTAATGTTTCATGTCTAGTATGACTCCTTTTTAGAACTGCTCATTCCACATCACCAGTTTACTTATTCACCTTTCTGAGATATATTGCACTCCAAACTACTATTGAGGTCTTTGTGCTTTATATCAAAGATGAATTTTAAAGCTTATATTGTGGTCACTGGGTCCAAAACTACGTACTTACATGTAGCATATTGATCTGATCTGTTTAAGAACTCAACCAATCCAGCAACACATCCACATGGTAGGCCAACTAATAGTGCGCTCCCCACTGCAGTTCAGAAATTCCTTTCCCATTCCCTTATTTATTCCTTCTTTGTCTTAATTTGTAAGTGATGATTAAAATCTTCCAGAACAGCAATTTTGTTCCTACTAAATTCTCTAATATGTAGTTTTCCTCTTCCAAACCATAGGAAGGAAATGAAAGTCTAAATACGACCTAGATGTATTCACCCCTGAAATCCCCAAAACGCTGACATAAATTTATGCAAGGTGTTGCCATTGGGAGAGCGTCCCTCTGTAAGTGGAATAGGCAGAAACTCTGAGGAGCTGCATCTCCAATCACATACTTGTTCTCTCCCGTACAAAAACAGAAATTGCTGGAAAAGCTCAGCAGGTCTGGCAGCATCTGTGGAGAGAAATCAGAGTTAATCTTTCGGGTTGAGTAACCCTTGCTGAGAACTCTATTCTGAGGAAGGTACACTCTACCTGAAATGTTAACTCTGATTTCTCTCCACAGATGCTGCCAGACCTGCTGAACTTTTCCAGCAATTTCTGGTTTAGTTTCTGATTTACAGCATCCACAGTTCTTTCGATTTTTATCTTGTCCTTCCCTAAGCTTGCTACTGGTAGATATACTATCAGCATTAAACACACAAAAAAATCCAGACTGTGATTGGAGGAAGGGAAAACGAAACATACATGAGTGACCCTCCTCCAATGCTGAGGCCAGGGAGCCATTGGGGTTGTTGTGTGAGTGTAGAAGGTGGGGTTGGAAGTGCAGAAGGAACCTGCTAGTGATGGTCGGGTCCAAGCAGGGAGTCTGCAGTTGGCACAGGGACAAAGGGGAGGTTTGCAAGAAGGGTGAATAGTGAGGAGGTGCGTGCAAGACAATTGGGTATGAGAGGGAGGCGATGAAGAAGAAACTGTAAGGTGGTTAGGTTGCGGGGTGATTTGGAGGCTGCAAGTGGAATGGGGTAAAGGAGAAGGCTGCAACCAGGCATGGGGAAGGGATCACAAGTGCCTTGTTGGAGAGAGAGGAGGGACAAAAAGAGTGGAGAGAGGAGGCTGTAAGGGGTGGTGAGGAAAGGCTAGTTGTGGCGGGTGAGGAGAAGAGAGAAACTGCAGAAAGGGAGGGAATGGAAAGTTGCAAAGGAGAGAGAATAGTTTTAAACCAGTCAATAAGGGAATACTCAGCTATTCGTGACAGATTTTCTGTCAGTTCTTACATTTAAATGTGAAAATGAGATGCAGTAAAAGGGGTACTTTCCACCTGACTCAGATTTTTCAGCTTTGTGCATGTTGAATGGAAATGCATTGGGTATTAGTGTGATGGTTTCGGTGTGTAGCAGTGTGTGTTAATTATTTTAAAAAAAGCCCTGTTTGTTGGTTACTTCTGTCTGTTGGTTTTTGTTGATTTAAGTGCCATGGTCTCAAATAAATGAATGCATTCCTTGTGAGTTGTGGTTTTAATTTAATGGAGGTTTGGTAATTGTTCAGCATGCTGATGAATTCATATGGTTCTGCTTCTTAGAGTCCAAATATCCCATATGTCAACTCAAATACGGAAAGTCTTGTTGCCACGTGACTGCATCACCTCTTAAATAAGTTATGAGAAATGAGAATGTAAAAGGAGAAAATCAAGAAGTAACCCTGGAAAAAAATTATGTACCCATATAGATCTTAACTTATATAAAAATAAACTCTGACCTTCAATGATATTGACCTGTCTAAACCAATTCCTTTTGTAGATCAACCCTTTCTATAACTTCTAATCCCTCCTACCATCATTATGCTCCATCACTCATTTGTGGAATCTGCAGAAAGTCAGGTCCCAGTACATTCAATCTTAGAATCTGTCAACTTAATATAGGGGCACTATGGTGCACAACAACCTTAAGTAAAATTGTCCAGACATTGCAACTTTAAATAGAAAGGACAGTCTCTAGAATCTGTAGAACTTGGTGCTTTAGATCAATTTATTAATGAAATCACAATGTTTTACAGAATAATGATTGCACACTTTGGCAAACAACCATTCTGTTATCTCTCATTATACCGAATTACTTATACTACTTTAGAGAAACTTGCATGATTTAAGGTTGTTTAGTCTTGACTGTAATTTATTCTCAACAAGCTGTTCTTTAGTTTAGAGATTAGGATGTTGTGTTGGTAAACTTTACTTGAACAACATAAAGAATTACTGTGTTACAGATACAACAGCTTTTTAGAGATATCCGTATTTATCTGAGGGAGACTATAATTGCTCAGTTCATTTTTCAACTATTGATTTCTGTCTGTAAATATAGACATTTGTGAAAGAAATTCAGAATGTGGAGTCCAATTTGACATCAATGAATGAGATCCATGAATCATTGAAAAAGCAGCCAATGGTATCCATTTCCAACTCTGTGATATCTCGCATGGTTGATTGCCGCACACGATTTGAAAGTGTGAGCAACCAGGTAGGGGTAAAAAATTCCATGGTTTGTTAATTCTTGGCTCTCTACTGTGTCAGGAAGTGTGAATAATGATGGAATGTTCTGGCCAGAATGAAAAGATTTGTTCTTTTTATAGGACTTGAATCTGTGAGAGGGTTCTCCCTGCAAACCTAGAATGCTTACTGAAGAGTGACCGAGTTTAGTCCATGAGATCAGGCCCTTTTTGTAATTGTATTTTCTGTGGTTTAGGCTTATGATTCTTCCTCTCCAGTGTTTGTCATCTCCCATCCTGTGCTACGTGTTGATTCCGACAATGTTACGACTTGTTCGGTACCAGGTACCAGCGCTACCTCAGCCAGTATCATGGCCTGTAACTCCGTAGGAGGTGCTGTCACCTTTGAGGCTGAAGGTTTTTACAAGGCCCAGCCAGAGGCTCAAGAGATTTGAGCACAGAGTAAGTCTCGCCCATTGCCCCTCGTGGAATAGTTTGCAGCAAGGAGTGATGCCCCTGGCATTATGACCTTGATGTTGTGTGAAGTGCTCAAGTGATCTGGTAATTTTACCTTCATTTTTCTGATTATATTTCAGTGTCTATGATTTTGAACTTTCCAGATATTATTGTTGGATATGAATATCAAAACCTTCCCTGAATAAAATCTATCACGTATTAATTTATATTTACAGGAATTCTTTTTGGATTGTGACAGATTGCAACATTTTTTCGAAGCTCTTAATTAATGCACCTCTTATACAGTAATTTAGAACGTTGTTCATTTTCTGATTTATTATACCTGTAGAGTTGGAGTGCAGTCTCTGCTGGTTGCATTTAATCACAAGGTGAATGCTTTTATGTTTTGGAGGACAAATGTGAGCTGATGCATTTTGGAAGGTCAAGTACAGGTGGAAATTATACAATGAATAGCAGAACCCTTTGGAGTATTGATGTGTAGAGGCATCTGGGTGTGCAGGTGCACAGATCACTGAAAGTGACAGCGTATTTAGATAAGGTAGTAAAAAAGGCCAATGGCATACTTGCCTTCATTGGAAGGGGTATTGAGAATAAGGATAGGCAAGTTATGCTGCAGCTTTATAGAACTTTAGTTAGGCCAGACTTAGAATATTGCGTACAGTTCTGGTCGCTACACTACCAGAAGAATGTGGATGCTTTGGAGAGGGTACAGAAAAAGTTTACCAGGATGTTGCTTGGTATGGGGGATTCTAGCTATGAAGAAAGGTTGGATAGACTGGGTTTGTCTTCACTGGAACACAGGAGGTTGAGGGGTGACCTGATAGAAGTTAATAAGATTGTGAATGGCGTGGATAGAGTGCAAAGTATGAGGCTTTTTCCCAAGGTGGAGGGGTCACTTACGAGGGGGCACAGGTTGAAGGTGTTTGGGAGGGAGAGGAATTTAAAAGGGTGGTGAGTACTTGGAACGCACTGACAGAGGAGGTGGTGGAAGCAGGCACAATAGCATCATTAAAAAAAACACCTGGATGACGACATGAATAGGAAGGGAATAGAGGCATACGGATCCTGCAAGTGAAGAGAAGGGCAAAATGTGTCAGCACAGGGTTGGAGGGCTGAAGGATTCCTGTGCTGTTTTTTTTTTTACAGATTATGTCTCAGCAGGCAAGACTGTCTGAAGGTCAGGAGAAGACACTGAACTTGAAGAAAGATCTTGTGGAGATGCGTGAATGGACCATGCAAGCTGAAGAGGAATATTTAGAGAAAGACTTCGAATATAAGTCACCTGAAGAATTAGAGACTGCTTTGGAGGAAATGAAGGTAAGATGTAACATGCTGGTTCCAGGAATAATCAGGTATGAGTAAAAGAATTAATATTGGAAATTACTACATTGTAATTCTTTTAGATCAGGTTTGCTTTAATTAATGTCAGGAGCGTTACAGAGCAGCAAAGGAACAGGGTCAAACCCGTGCTGTTAGCAAATGTTGGGCTGTGCTGTAGGGCAAGTGCTGTTTCTGTCCCTCAATCAAACCTATTGATTCAGAATGTAATTGAATTCTGAAAAATGTGTGTATACGGATACGGGTGAAAGAAAGGATTTTGCACCATGGTTAATGGGTTGCTTTTTCTCTGCACAAGATGACCACAAATTTTTTCTTTCCCTGCACAGCGAGCAAAAGAAGAGGTGCTGCAGAAAGAAGTTAGAGTGAAGATTCTGAAAGACAATATAAATTCAGTTCTTAAGAAAGTGCCACCCAGTGATCAGGAAAGGATGTCCAGAGATCTTCATACAGTGATGGAGAATTACAAGAGGCTTTGTGACAGGATTGAACGGAAATATTTGACTTTAAAGGTGAGGGTAGTGATTACACTTCTATGAAGCAACAGGTGTTCTAGTGATGCTATGTATTAGTGTAGTTTGATAGGATGAAAATCATTTTCTGTTGATGGGTGCTGAGATATCCAAGGATGGATGCTCGCAAGAATCAGTTTAAGTTGTCTGTGCGTCCCCTTGGGTTGCATCGCATTAGTGAGGAGCTGGAACTGGTTATCTCTGTCAAGTAGCACTCATGTGATGTTGGAAGCAAAGTCTCTGAAATAGAGGGAACACAAAACACGTTTTTCAAAATCACAGGTATGAGGACAGTATGGTATTGTAATATTTTAAAGCTAATAATGTTGCTTCCCAAAGCTCTGAACTTGAAAAGCTGGTGGTTATCAAATGTAATCCTGCTCATTTAAACTTGTTGTCTAGAAAAATCTAAATGAAAAATTGCCACACCTAACTTTTTCCACTGAGTTAGTGCAAGTAGCACTGACTTTGGTGTTGCTTTCACAGCCTCGGAGCAAAACTGGCCAACAGAAAACATGTATAAAATGATCAGAGGTATAGGTAGAGTGGACAGCCAGAGACTTTTTCGTAGGGCGGAGGTAGCTATTTTGAGGGGGTATAGTTTTAAAGTGAGTAGAGGTAGATGTAGGGGTGACGTCAGAGGTAGGTTCTTTACTCAGAGAGTGGTAGGGGCATGGAATGCATTGCCGGAGAAGGTAGTGGAGTTGGCCTCATTAGGGGCGTTTAAGCGGCTATTAGATATACTATCATCCATATGCCTAAGGTAGGGGTGGAGGTTAGATAGACCTTAGGATTAGGGTAAAAGTTCGGCACAACATCATGGGCCAAGGGCCTGTACTGTGCTGTACTGTTCTATGTTCTATGTTCTGTGTTCTAACGTAGCTTTGACTGGGCAGGGAATTACAGCACTGAAGTCATTCATTCCTTCAGTTGAGATTTTTGCACTTGTCCATGAATAAATTGTGTGTAAATTGTAGAGACCTTCATCCTGGTAAGACGATAGCACAGCGGTAATGTCACTGTTGAATAATCCAGAGGCCTACGCTAATGTTCTGGGGGCATGGGTTTGAGCCCCATCGTGGCAGCTGGTGGAAATTAAATGAAAAGAGTTTGTTTTATTTTAAAATAAAATTATCTCCGTAATGGAGAACATGACTTTGCCATCATTTGTCTTCAAAATACTTCTGGTTCACAGTGAACTTAGTGTGGCCTACTTGTGATTTGCAAGTAGTAGTTTGGTTGACTCTTAATTGCCCTCTGAAGTAGTTAATCAGGCCACTCAGTTTAGAATTTTAGTTAAAATTAAAATGGGTAATAAATGCCTGCCATGCCAGCAGTGCCTAAATCCCATGAAAGAATTAGAAACAAATGCTGCTTATGTGTGGAGAGAGATTGAATTGAGGTGTGGATTTCTCTCTTACTCATTGTGTGAGAAACAATTCCAGAAACCTAGATTAAGAAGAAAACAGCCGCAGGTTGTTCCTAGCAAAACAATACTTTTGAACTGCATTTCTAACATGAGAAGTAGAAAAATGAATTTACCATTTGGCACCTTGAACCTGCTCTGCATTCAATCAGAGACAACAAGGTGCAGGGCTGGATGAACACAGCAGGCCAAGCAGCATCATAGGAGCAGAGAGGCTGACGTTTCGGGCCTAGACCCTTCAATCAGATTGTTGCTGATTTCAGTTTTTAGTGTATGAAGATATCCAAAAAATGAAAGGAGTGATTTTGGTGAAAGAATAAATGTCAAAATATTTCTAAAGAATTTGTCTGAACCACTTAAGGCTACTGTCCACCAGTAGTAGTAATTTGAAGACGCATTAGCAGTGGTCACTCAGAATTGACAGTAGTTGATATTGATGCATTAAATTCTTTTCAACCTGTTATGTACCATTAGGTGGGGACTGCACTGTCCTTGGGCAAAAGGTGCATTGACAGAGCTATCAACTAGTTTCCTGTTTGTATCTTTCTTCATGGCTCACTAGGTTCCCCTTCACTACGGCCACTCCCAATACCAACCGAAGTTCACCTTCTTCCAGCACAAGCTATTCATTGTATTGTGGATGTTGGTGTGTTCGCTGAGCTGGGAGGTTTGATAGCCAATGCTATCAAATACACCAACATCTACAACCAACACTCGAGCTACAAATCTTCATTCAAACCCTAAACTATTCATTGTATCCTGGTTGTCAAACTATCCACTGTCCTGAACATTGACCAGCTGATCTAATGTAAGTAAAGCTTTCCACTTTTCTCTCTTTGCCACAGGAGGTGTGGTCTTGCTGGTGTGAGTTGCTCCATTACTTGGACGTAGAAAACAATTGGTTAAAGAATCTGGAGGAGATGTTGTACACCACGGAAAATGTACCAGATAGTGTTGAAGCTGTTACTGAGGCCCTTGAGGTAACATCTTTATTAAAACTTAAAGATGCAACTTGAAATGTAGTTCTCTTAAATTATATGCAAATATTTTCTATGCAGGCAGAGGGTAACTCACTGCAATTGCACAACAGCTGTGACGTTAAAGTGACATTTTTTTTAATATCAACCCACTTCATGCTGATTCTGCAGTTATATCTAAACATTGTTTGAATCTGTGTGCAGTACTCAGACTCCATAGAGGCTTAGCTGCTTCTTCACTGAGGGGCATGTGAATGCAGCACTGTCCTCTTTGCTAAACAACACACATAACATGGATATAATAAATGATATATAAGTAGGTTATTGTAGGGGAGTGTTTCAAATCTTTAACAAAAATCTTCCTTTGAAATAGAAACATTTTCCCTTTTCTGCATCCATCAGCAAATATTGTTATAGAGTAATAAAAAAGTGGGAACATTACACTGTTATGACCCATGTTCTTGAAAGAACAGAATGTTCTGCACTTGGAGAATGTTGTATCTGATGACCTTTATATAACAATGTGCTCTTTCCATTAAGATAGTGGCATTTTCTTCTCTGAATATGCCCAAGTATTGCACAGAGATTTTGAAGGGGCATTGTCTAATTTGGTGATGACATAGTTAAAAGTACTGCAGTTGTTAGATAGGACTGACATTTTAATTCATAAAGTTCAAGTTCTGTTTAGTAATGATGTATTTGTTAAATTGTCTCTGGCTAATAAGGTTCCCATGACTGAAACTATTCACTGCTCTTATTTCATTGACCTCTGACATGTTATGACTGGGAGAATCATTTCAGCTACTTTGCTGTGTACTTTATTCTCCACCCCTTAGTCCCTCGAGTCTGTACTCCGTCATCCAGCAGATAATCGAACACAAATCCGTGAACTTGGCCAGACGCTGATTGATGGTGGAATATTGGATGAACTTATAAGTGAAAAGCTGGAGGCATTCAACACTCGATATGAGCAGCTTAGTCACCAGGTAGGAGGTCCTTTGCAGCACATTTGTTCCAATCTGCTATCTTAAATACCTTGATGCTGTTATTTGTATGTTTATTAAGTTTGATGGTGGAGTAATTTATTCTTATTATTTGCATGATTTTTGTTTGCAAATTGACAGACTGTCAAGAAAAGAATGGGATCGCAAGTTTGTTGGGTACCCAATGAATGTGAGGCTGCTGAACTTTGAATAATAAATCAAGCATCAAATCAGTGTTTAAGTGTTCTAAATTAGAGCCAAAGTGTATTTCCATTCTAATTAGATTTTGTATTCTGCCTTCTCACAAGTGTGCTGAAGTTTTCCCTTAGATATGTTTGATTATATCCTTTTAACCTTATAAATCTACTTAAATTATGAATCCAAGAGAAAAGAGAATTTCTGCATTTGGTTATGGAAATTATGTTGAATGTGGACAAAATTTAATATAACTGCATCTGATTGGAGATAAGTTTTTGTGGAATATTACTGTAATTGTGACTGTAGTCATTCACCTGTTATTCTTGTAACACTGCTCCTGGTTAACCATTTGACTTCTTGAGTCAATCGGGTTTTAACGTTGGCCTATGCTAACCAAACTACACTACAAATACACCTGGTCCACACATTTCCTCAACATGCCAGATTTTATCTCTTCATTAGTATTTTTAAGATTATATTAAAGTTCTTCATAAACTGTTTTTCAATGCTATGAAGTTTGAACTTGATCTGTTCAACCTGTATTGAAATTAACCCTACTGTCCAGTGATTCTTTATCCTGATTTAGTCATTTTTTGATTTGATTTATTACTGTCACCTGTACCGAGGTAAAGTGAAAAGTGTTACCTTATGTGCTTTACATGCAGATCATAATGTACAAGTGTAACAGGGTAACAGAACACTGTGTAGGATACGATGTTTCATATGATAGAGGGTCATCATATAGATAGATTTCAGCTGATAATCTTGCTTTCTGTATCCCACGGTTGTAAGCAATATCCTGGGAGGTATCCCAATGCCTTGAATAAGGCTTCTTTATAGTGAATTTTAACGAAACCTCTTCTGTCCTCTATGATGAAAGGTCTGTAATTTAATTAAATATTATTTTTGGAATCTGTATTCTGGCTAGATGGAGGTGAGTGTTGGCTATTTTTTAGGGTTTTATTTTCAAAGAAACATGATCAAAGATTCTTTTTAGAACAGTGACCTAACCCATTAAGTGTCGTGGAGCCAGTGACTGCAAGCCCCTTTGGTGCTAATGAAGAGATATTAATAATTTTGGTTTATGACAGGTAGAATAAACCTATAATGTCTCTGTAATAGTTTCGTTTTCATTTCAGAAGAATCTAGATGAGCAAGTTTTTAAAACCAAAATATTCAGTCCAGTAGACACTAGTGTTGAGTTTAGAAGCCAGTTTAGATTTTTTCCTCCTATGAGTAGTTCAGGGACTCATTTAGCTCAGCTGAAGTGTTTAATTTGTGAAACATTCAAATCAGTTAGAAATCTTCAGGTTATTAGAATTGATGAAGTTTATGTTCTAGAATTTGTGAAAAGTTCACATTGACAGATTTGGAAAAGATTCATCAAACCGTTTCCTCTGTCCATGGCAAAGAAGCTGTCAGTAGTCAGTTAAATGGAGCCCTAAAGTGTTGAGATAAGGGGTGTTATTTCTCAATACTTGAGTTTTTGTAATGGAGAGTGTCTGGAAACAGATTGAACTAAACTTTGCTTTGCTATGTGTTTTGAGATTATTCTAACTATCATGTACATTCTGATAGCTTTGATTTTTGTTCATTTCCTTTGTGTGATAAACTTATTCCTGTTATTGACGGAAGTTTGTAGCCTTGTGTGAATATGTTCTTCTAACTAATCACCACATGGTTAACTGAAAAAGATGCATCATCTTTAAGCCAGGTTTCATTCTGGGACCTGACTTGGCCAGTGTTACCATCAGCTGGGATCATAACACCTTGTTTGTTTCATAGGCTGTGAACAAGCAGATTTCATTGGAGAAGCATTTACAAATGTCTCAAGAAAATGAACAGCGAATGCACAACCTGCAGGAGTCACTTGGATTGCTGGATAAGCAGTTAACCTTGTATTTAACAGACCGTATAGATGCCTTACAGATGCCACAAGAAGCTCAGGTTACAGAAATATTTCACTTAATGTATATAATTCATGAAAGAACTTGCCACCATCCCATGTGCCACGGCCTTTTTGGGCTATCCAAAAACATACACATTCATCAGCTTAAAGTGCCTATTTCAGTGCTCAGTTGTGTATGGTACTGGGAGTGAATGGACATTAATACCTTTTGAGGCATGCTCCGTAAACCTTATCTGCAGTATGATTGGTGCAGTTACAGAATCCACCCCTGGCTGTTTACCTTGCCCACCCCTAGAATGTTCATGACCCCCCATCTTGGAATCATTACTGCAGATGCAGAAATGGCTGTCTGTTCCCCTATAGTTAATGATAAGGCTCTAGGTAGTGTTGTCGAACCAAGAGACCTAAAAGTTCAGGTACATAGTTCTTTGAAAGTTGCATCTCAGGTGAACAGGGTGATTAAGAAGGCATTTAGCACACTTGCCTTTCATTGCTCAGACCGTTGAATATGGGAGTTGGGACATCGCATTGAGGTTGTACAGGATGTTGGTGAGGCCTCTTCTGGAGTACTGTGTACAGTTCTGATTGCACTGCTGTAGGAAAGAAATTATAAAATTGGAGAGGGTTCAGAGAAGATTTACCAGGCTGTTGCTGGGACTGGAGGATTTGAGTTATAGGGAGAGGCAGGAAGCGAGACTGCTGGGAAGGTGAATGAGGCCAGTGAGCCAGCTTGTAGGTGAGAGCTGGAGCAAGATCAGCAAGGTGAGGTGGTGGTGGTGAGGACCACAGGGTAGATCAGGAGTGAGATCAGTGGTTGAGGATGTGGAGCAAGGTCAGTGAGGGCAAGGGTCCAAGCCAAGGAGCTGGTGGAGGGTGGAGACTGGAAAGGATTGAGATGTGAGCCTGCAAAAAGAGGAGTCATAATGGGGAGGCAGGAAGAGGAGCTGCAAGGGCAGAGTGAGAGGGTCTGGAGGGGGAGTTGAGAGGCTGCAAGGTGGGAAGGAATTTAAACTTTTTAGTAAAGGTATACTTTGAAACTGGGTTATAAGTGTTTTGCAAATTATTGAGGAGCCTCTAGATTAAAACTGTAGGAGTTCAGGGAAAATGTCATGATTTTAATATAGTATCACCAATGTCAGTTGTATAATTTAATATTGAATGGTTCAGTTGCATAAAGGTTTGTGTATACATGTTATCTGGACACAAAATGTTTTGTAGACTATGTATTATTTGAGGTGCAGTGACTGCTAGTAAGATATTCATGTGTTTAGCTATGACCTCATTGGTCTGCAGAAAGTGTAGTGTTTTGGCTTTTTATTATAGAAGTGTCTTTCAGATTTTTTAAAAATGTCAATTTATGCCTGTTGTCTTGCGTCAATTTAATTACTGTTGTGTCAAGGCAAGTAATGATTTCCTACTGTGTTAACTGTGACTTAAAAAATGGAACAACAAAGCTTACATGCAGGATATTGTTGAATTCTTCTAATTCAGCTTATGTGTGAGTCTGAATCCCCCCCATATGTCAACACAAATGCAGAAGGTATTGCTACTAAGTGATTGTATGACCTAATGAAGGAGTTTGAGAGACCGAAACACAAATCTCTGAAAATTGAAAAGTTGCCCTTGACAAATCTTGTTGAGGGCAAGAAATTATTCTCGGGTGTATTTGTGTATAAGTCAGTGAATGTGGCAGGACAGGTTGAAGCTGCAGTTAATAAAGCATATAGTATACCAGGCTTTATTGATAGGGTCTAAGAATACAGGAACAAGAAGGGTATGTTGAAATTATGCAAGATATAGGTTGGCCTGAGCTGGAGTATTACATCCAGTTCTGGGTTCTGTGCTTTAGGAAGGATGTGAAAGCATTAGAGAAACTGCAAAAACGATTCATAAGAGTGGTTTTAAGGATCAGGAACTTCTGTAATGAGGAAAGATTTGAGAAGTTACAGCAGTTTTCTTTGGAGAAAAGAACGCTGAGCAAGGAGTTCTGATAGAGGTATTCAAAATCTTGAATGTTCAGGACAAGATAGATAGAGAGAAACAATTCCACTTATGAAAGGATCAAAAATGTGATGTCTCAGATTTGAAGTCATTGGTAAAAGAAGCAACGATGACGCAAGGAAATGTTCTACATGCAGAAGGTGGTTCATGATCAGGAATGCACTCCCTGCAAGTGTGGTGGAAGCCGGTTCAATTGAAAATGGTATTAGACTATTACCTGAGAATCAAATGTGCAGGGTTAGTGGGAGAAGGTAGGGGAATTGTACTAAGTGTATTGCTCGTTTGGAGAGCTGACACAGACTCGATGGGCTGGAGTCTGCCTTCTGTGCTGTAACAGTTTCATGAATTGATTCTTTTATTAATCAAGCCTGCCTGAAGTTAGTAAAGTAAGCCAAAGAACTGCAGATGCTGAAAATCTGAAATAAAACAGAGCCCTAACCCAGTTCTGAAGGGTGGTGTTACTGGACTTGAAACGTTAACTCTGCTTTTTCTCCACAGATACTGCCAGACCTGCTGAGATTCTCCAGCAATTTCTGTATTTGTCTGAAGTCTGTTTTGTCCTTTTGTTGCAATACCTATTTTATTGTGGAACCACATTTTCTTCAATGAACTCTCCCTGCACTCCTGTAGAATCACAGAAGTGTTATGGCACCAAAGAAGGCCATTCAACCCATCCAATCTGCAGTATGTCTGCAAATACTGGCAGAGGAGGCAATTCAGAGAAGATTCACTAGGTTGATCCCAGATTTGGAGGGTCTGTCTTATGAGGAGAGGTTGAGCAGGTTGGGCCTGTCTTAATTGGAGTTGAAAAGAATGAGAAGCAACTTTATTGAAACATAGAAAAATTTTAAGGGGCTTGACAGGGTAGATATAGAGTTGTTGTTTCCCTTTATGGGAAAAACTAGGACCAGAGGGCATAATCTCAGTATAAGGTGCCACCCTTCAGACAGTGATGAGGAGTTTCCCTCTGAGGGTAGTGAATTTTCGAATTCTTTACTGCAGTTGGCTGCAGAGCAATATATTCAAGGCTGAGTTTAACTGATCTTCAACCAGGGAATTGAGAGTTGTAGGATAAAAGCAGGAAAGTAGAGTTGAAGACTGTCATCTGTCATGATCTTATTGAATGGTGGAGCAGACACGATAGACTAAATGGCCTGTGACTCTTAAGGTAAATCACTTTAAATTTGTGCCTCTTGTTCTTGTGCCTCTTTTACAAGGAGAGACGGTTTCTCCCTATCTTCTGTATCAAGCCTCATCATGATGTTGAAAAGTTCTAGCAGATTTCTCTTGATATTGTTCTCTTCAAGGAGAACATTTCCAAATTCAAAATCTGTCCTTTTAACTGAATTTTCTCGGCCCTGGAACCATTCCTGTTAATTTATTTTGCATTCTCTTCATTGTGTTCACATTCTTTCTGTAGAGTGGTGCCCATAACCATGCACAGTACTCTGCTGAGGTCTAACAAAAGTGGTATGCAAATTCAGCATCACCTCCTTGCTCTTGCACTGTAAGCTGCTATTAATAAAGCCGAGGAGACTGTATATTTTATTAACTGCTCTCTCCATCTGTTCTGATACTTTCAATGATCTGTGTACATATACATCCAGGTCCTCTGCTCCTGCATCCTCGTTAGAATTGTACCCCTTATGTTGTCTGTGGACAAAGTCCTTGTGGAGTTCTACACAGTCCTTCTCACAGTTTACAATTGTTTAATTTTTGAATTATCCGCAAACTTTGGTATTGTCCCCTGCACTCCCAAGATCTAGGTCATTAATGCGTTTCGGCAAAAGTAAAGGTCCCGATACTTGTCTGTGGGGACCTCCACTACAAGCCTTCCTCCACCCAGAAAAAATTCCATTGACCATTATTCTTTGTTTCCTTTTGCTCAACCATTTTGTATCCATGTTGCTACCGTCCCTTTTGCTCCATGAGCTGCAACTTTTCTCTGAAGTCTGTTGTGTGACGTTTTATCAAATGCCTGTGGAAGTCCATGTACACCACATCAATAGCATCCTAGATCTCAACTTCAATATAAACCTAAAGTTAACAAGAAAATATGTGGTTGCTAACTCTATCCTTGATTGTCAACTAGTGTCATAATGTGAAAATGTGCTGATTGACTGGTTGTGATTTGAGGAACTATACCTTGCTCCGTTGCCTTTCTGCAAGCATGTTACAAAGTGAGTTATGATCTTGTCTTTTTTCTATTGTTCATAGAAAATTAAAACAGATATTGCAGCTTATGAATCCAACTTAGAGGAGATGAAGATGAAAAATATGAGGACCCTGCCTTTATTAGATAACAAGCCTAACTCTCGTGGTGGGACTCAATTGGATTTGCTTCAGGTACGAATGGATTAACTGAAGATCGAGAGACTTTGAATGCTGCATTTTGGAATGCTTGAAACAAACTATGAATTTGTGCACCTCTTTAACGTGAAAAAGTTGCATATATATTGATTAAATTCTGGTTGCCCTTCTATAGGAAGGTGTTGTTAAACTTGAGTGGCTGCAGAAAAGACTTATGAGGATGTAGTTGAGACTGGAGGGTTTGAGCTGGGGCTTTTCTCCCTCGAAGTGTTGGAGGCTGAGGAGTGACCTTATAGAGGTTTATAAAATCATGAGGCATGGATAGGGGGCATAGTCAAGATCTCTTTTCCTCGGGTGGGGGAGTCCAAAACTAGAGGGTATAGGTTTAAGGTGAGAGGAGAAAGATTTAAAAAAGACCTGAGGGGTGACATTTACACGCAGAATGTGGTGCATGTGTGGAATGAGCTGCCAGATGAAGTGGTGAAGTTGGGTACAATTCAACATTTAGACGGTATCTGGATGTGTATATGAATAGGAAGTGTTTATGGGGATATGGGCCAAATGCTGGCAAATGGGGCTGGGTCAGATTGGAATGCCTGGTTGGCGTGGATGAGTTGGAACGACGGGTCTGTTTCTGTATTGTATGACTCTGACGTATGACTTTGAAAAAATGTTACAAGTTCAATTTTTGTTGCAATTCTGAAGTAGCTCTAGTAATTCTTAGATTTATGTAATGTATGGTTAAACATAATTTTTGTTTGTACACACTTTTCTGATTGACTGGTAGATTGTTTTAATTGTTGGAGCCTGCCGTCTGAGGCACTTGGGCATGTAGAGAATTGGAGTATGTGACACATGTGGCTACCGATGGTTGATAGTAGCAGTGGCAGTAAAATGGGTCAAAGGGAGCTGGGGGTTCGTGGAGAAAAATAACATTAGACGGTAAGTAGAGTTCAAAGGCAAGGGTACCCTGGCTAAAAGACTTGGGGAATGAGATTGGACTGAGGAGTTGTGCACCAGGCACAGGAGGGAGAGGGATAGTGGTGGTATGCTGGAGAATTAACATAAAAGGCATGCAGTGGAGATAGGGCAATGGATGGGGATGGAAACAATGGGCCTTGGCGAACAGGAATTGGGATTGATCAGCATGAAAGGGCTGGAATAGTGCAGTGGAATAGTGTGAGGAGAGTTGTATTGGAAGAATAAAATTGCATAGAAAAAAGGGATTAGAAGGGTGGAATGCGATAGAAGGAATGGCATTAGAAGGATGGGGATGCTTAGGATGAATAGCGGGGAGGGAATGGTGTTGGTAGTGTTATGAGAGGTATAGGTTTGCATGGGAGGAATGTATGAGAGGATGAAATTGGACAATTTGAATGCTGATATTTTGTAGGTCCCTGCTTGTACATACTTGCCATACTCTTCTGTTTTGGATTAGTTTGAGCAAGTATGAGTGTGGCTTATTTTCTCCTGTACTCGAACCATAAAGAAAAATGAGTCCTGGCTTGTTTAGACTGTAACTCTGCAATGCATGGGAGGAAATTTTCTACTTTTAAGTTCAGAAAGCTGTTTGGGAGATTTGACATCTAATGTGGTGTATTTAGAGGGCTTTCTTGGAGGAACTTCTAAACTGCCTTGTGGTAATGATCTTTCACTAAAAGAAAGTTACAAGTTTAAGTCAATTCTTTATTTTGTCTCCCTTCAGCCTTATTTTGCTCTGTTAACTTTCTGCACATTGAGTGGCCAGGGCCAGGCTGTGTATCTTAGAATTTTAATTGATATAAATTGGTGATGTGGATTCTAATTCTGAAACTTCTAAGCTTAAGTACAGTTGTATGTTTTGCAATGGTTCTTTGTGTAAATGTTGAAATTTTCAGCTACTAATACTTCCTTAAGTTGTTTCTTACGTGTGTGTATCACTTTCTCCCTATATTTCTTTCTATAGGCCTTTGCTGCACTGAGGACTCTATGCGGTAGTTTGGGTTTTCACTTTATTCTCGTTTGTCTTTACCTTTGTAAGTGTGTATGCTTTTGTATACAATGCACAGAAAGCTTTTGATCATTATGGGCTGCAGATGTATATGCCATGAGGCTGTATATATAGATTAAATCAGTCACCCTGTTAATTTGCGTAAACTTCCATTTTCTGATATTTCTCTCTGTGCTTTTCCTAGATAGCTGTACGTACTCTTTTGTAAACTAACAAAGTGCAAGGCACTATGCAGCCCAGCGGTGTTTACTAGTTTGCAATTTTGTATAATTAACAGAGGAAACTTCGAGAAGTGTCAACAAAATTCCAGCTTTTCCAGAAGCCAGCAAATTTTGAGCAGCGTATGCTAGATTGTAAACATGTGTTGGATGGTGTTCGAGCAGAACTGCATGTGTTGGACATGAGAAGTGTTGAACTTGAGGAAATACAGTCTCAATTGGATAGTTGTATGGTAAGCATCATGAAATATTATGAAATCATAAGCTATGTTGTACATCAAGTCTATTCTTGCCCAAAGAAGAGTAGTGTTGGATTCAAAATGTTAACTGTGGTTTCTCTCTCTCCTCAGATGCTACCTGCTGGATTTTTCCAGAACTTTACCTTTTTGCTGCTCATTGTTTGTATTATCTCATATTAATATATTGTATTAGACATACAATCTTTTCTGAGTCATAGAGTTATACAGCACAGAAACAGACCCATAGAAACATAATCCCAGACTAAACTAGTCCCACCTGCCCTCTCCTGGCCCATATCCCTCCAAACCTTTCCTATTCGTGTACTTCTCAAAGTCTCTTTTAAACATTGTGACTACACCCTGTTCCACCACTTCCTCACTTCTGTGGAAAAAATTTGCCCCACAAGTCTTTTTTAAAATCTATCTCCTCTCACCTTAAACTGTGCTGCCTTGTCTGGAAATTCCCCATCTTAGGTTAAATGGCAGGTGTCTTTTCCCTATCAATACCCCTTATGATTTTATAAACTTCTGTAAGGTCACCTCTCAACCTCCTACACACTAGTGAGAAAAGGTCCCAGCTTATCTGACCTTTCTTTATAACTCAAACCTTCTATTCCCGGCAACATCCTGTTAAATCTCGTCTCGAACCCTCTCGAGCTTAATAATATTCTTCCTATAACTGGGCGACCAGAACTGGACAAAGTACTCCATAAGCTTTTCCATAGTTTGTAGACATATCTATTCCTCTATCTCCTGCTGATTTTTAGGGGGCCTGTAGTTCAATCCCATCAAAATGATGCACCCTTCTTATTCCTGAGCTTTGCTGGATGAGCCCTTCAAGGTGTCCTCCCTCAGCTGTGATATTCTTCCTAGTCAGTAAAGCAAATCCCTCACATCCCTCTCTGTCATGCCTGAAACATCTGAATCCCAGAACATTAAGCTGCTAGTCTTGTCCTTCTCTCAACCAATTCTCTGAAGTAGCTACAGCATCATAGTTATATGTATTAATCCAAGCTCTAAGTTCATCTGCCGTACCTGTCATTACTGCTCGTGTTAAAACAAATAAACTTCAGACTGCCAATCCTGCCATATTCAGCAACCTCTCTTTTTCTGTTCTTCCTCTTGGCCTTACCGGCCTTAGTCTCAAATCTCTCTTCTGTCATTTCACTTGTTCTGGTTCCTGCCCCCCTACCATACTAGTTTAAACCCTCCAGAGTGACATTAGCAAATCTCCCTACTATGATATTGGTGCCCCTCCAGTTTAGGTGCAACCCATCCTTCTTGTACATTTCCTACCTGCTTTGGAAGACATGCATATCTGAAGCCCTCCCTCCTACATATTTAACTGTACTATCTTCCTATCCTAGCCTCACTGGCATGTGGCAGAGGGAGTATCCCAAAATCACAAACCTCGTGGTCTTGCTTTTCAACTTACTACCTTACTCCCTGAATTCTCTTTGCAGGACCTTGTCACTTTTCCAGCCTATGTCATTAGTACCAGTGTATACCATAACATCTGAATGTTCATCCTCCCTTTTGAGAATGTCCTCTGCCACTCAGAGAAATCATTGACTCTGGTCTGAGGGAGGCAACACAACATTCTGGAGTCCCTTTTGCAGCCACAGAAAGACCTGCCTGAGCCTCTGACAATGGAGTCCCCTATTACTACTGCTCTTCTGCACTTTGAACCTTCCTCCACAGACCCTGCTGTGATGCCACCATTTTGGCTGATGCTGTCGCCATCCACCCCATCCCGCCCACAGTATCCAAAACAGTATAGTTGTTGGAGAGGGGGATAGCCATAGGTGACTCCTGCCCCTTCTGGTGGTCACCCGTCTCTCTGCCTGAACACTGGGTGCACCACATCTCTAAAACTCCTGTCTATGAGGCTTTCTGTCTCCTGCATGCTTCTAAGTGTGTCCAGTTGCTGCTCCAATCGATCCATACAATCTGATCGGAGTTCTAATTGGACACACTTCCTGCAGTTGTCATCTTTAGTGATGTTCACTCTGTCTGATTTCCCACGTTCTGCAGGAGAAGCATATTACCCTGCCGATTGCCAATTTTACTGTCTTCCAACTACTTAATTAAAACTAAATTTATTTAAAAATTAATTTACAGATAATTGGCCTTGCAATTGCATTTGTTATTTTGCTGAATACAACACTTTCAACTTAGTTTATAAAACATTGAATCTGTTTGTCATAACGGCAAAGATCCTTATATAGAATATGTCACAGCACTTTTATGAACATTTTAATTGCAATTTGACTTCTTATTTAAAATTGTCCTGGATGCATTTTGCAAAATGTGATTTTATTGAAAAATTGTTAAAAATTGCTTGGTTTATGGAAACATTTTTTAAACTGGGAAGCTTATCTTACTAAGTAGATAGAATTGTCACAACCATTGAATTAAGGATGAACTTTATTGTACTTTTTAATTGGAAGGTTACTTTCCTTCCCTCAACTATTCTATCCCTGCACAGATAAACACGTCTAGATTATATGCGCCATTCAGTTTTTTGTTGCTGGTATCTTCTGTTACCACGTTTGCTAATCAAAAGATTTTCTCTTATTTAGAAACTATATAAAACACTGAGCGAAGTGAAGCTTGAGGTGGAGACAGTAATAAAGACTGGGCGACAAATTGTTCAGAAACAGCAGACTGAGAACCCTAAATTAATGGATGAGCAATTGACAGCTCTGAAACTTTTGTACAATGAAATGGGAGCACAGGTAAGTAGGGTAAATAGTGGAAGCAGATATTGGGATGATTTCGTAACAGCTGATAACAATGATGGAAGACAGTCAGTTATTACTTCATTTAAAAGTGGGAATGTTTAATTTGACAGTTACCTTTACTTCAATACAGCCAAGAAATCTACTTTAAATTTACTTTATACTGTCATAGGAATAAAGAGGATGCTGTTGTATCAACATAAAATAATAAATACACTTACAAGTTTTGAATTTGTTGAGGTAAAACAGGACGTATTTTTTGAATTACTAGTGTACTTGCCATCTAAAAGTGCTGTGGGATTCTAAAACTAGCAACTTATTCCTATGCTGAACATAAGGTTGCAGTATTAATTTTTTATTGCTTGTGCCTTAACTAAAATCTTCATTTGGTATGTTGACTGTCTGAATACAAAGCCCTGAAACTCCAGACTAGCGGGAATAGTGCTTTGTATGAAAAAAGCAGTTCTTTCAATCTCTTTAAATGTATGTTCCATACACTGAAATATCCAAGACTATGATCACCATTTTCTTCTTTCTTTGATCCCTACTCCATCCTAGGAATGGCCTTCAACTGCATATTTCCAGAGGGGTCATTTAGAGGGACAGTGGGTGATTTTACCTTTGATTAAAAAAATGTTGGCCAAGTTTCCCACTATGATTGCTGTCCACAGTTGAAAAATGTGTCTGTCTGAACTTTGGCAGGATTGAAGCTAGATGACCATGTTTTGTGATGACAAATACTCTGTCAGCATGAATTGTCTTGCTGACACATGGAACGTTCTCAGGAATACTTGATGTCACCTGGAAATTTAGCTGAATAATATCACAGCCGGGGCAGAAGAAGCAGTATGAGAATAAACCACTTTCTCCTTCTGAATTATGAGATAATCAGTGTCTGTAACACCCACGTTGTAATAAATTTCTCTGGGCAATGTGCGCTTGCATCTTGTCTGTGCATTTGACTTGATCTTGCAGAGAGAGAATCTGTATTGGGAGCTGCCTAATTCCAGTTGAATTAAAATTATTTAAAGTTTCTTTTCTGCATGATTATTTTGAGCGTGTTCAAATAGGCTCCTCAAAGTGGTGTTGGAAGAATTGTCAATGGACACTGAATAAAGGCTTCAAGTTCAATGATATTTGTGACTCATGTCCTATTCTTCTAGTAAGTCTCAGGAAATTCCTTTATTTGATGGGGGGGCTATTCTATCTTCAGTGGTTTCTGATCTAGAATAGTTTGAGATGAGGCAGAGCTACAGTGTTGTAGGCGATGGTTATAGTTGTGTAAGCTGTTTGGTTAATAAAGGGGAACATTAACTGAGATCTTTACTTCTAATCTCTGAGTTGTGTGGACACATGTAAGGACTGGATCATGTTCATTGCTGGATGACGTGTTGATTCTCTATAGGTTCAAATGTGTGGAGTGACCAATGGATATGAGAGCATCAGGCAGCATTAAAATTGACAGAGTTGCCATTTTGTAAGTGTGTCTCGATAGGAGATGTTGTGGGCCTACTCAGTAAAGGCAGGTGAGATGGGCTAAATTCCTGGAATCATGGTTGATAAAATAATACATTAATACTGGCATACTGCAATGATTCCACTGTGGTGATAGAGTAAGTGATTGAGGCCAAGCAGAGCATGGGGAAGAAGAGACAAAAACAAAGTTGCTGGAAAAGCTCAGCAGGTCTGGCAGCATCTGGGAAGGAAATAAGAGTTAACGTTTCGCATCCAGTGACCCTTCCTCAGAACTCTGAGGAACTCAGAACTCTGAGCCCTGATGAAGGGTCACCGGACCCGAAATGTTAACTCTTTTTTTCCTTCACAGATGCTGCCAGACCTGCTGAGCTTTTCCAGCAACTTTGATTTTGTTCCTGATTTACAGCATCCGCAGTTCTTTCGCTTTTTATGGGGAAGAAGAGATCTGATAAAAGCAAAAAAAAAGCAACATATCGCAGGTGTTGGAGGTCTGAAATAAAAACAAAGTGCTTGTGAAACTCAGTTGGCCTGGCAGCGTCTGTGGAGATAGAAACAGATAATGTTTCGATCCAGTAGGAGCGTAGAAACATAGAAACAGGATGAAACCATATTAACCCCCTAGAGCCTGGTCTCCTGTTTAATGAGATCATGGCTGATCCTTCACTGAACGTATTGCCACCTATCTCCCATACCTCTCAATGCTTTTGCTTGGCAAAAATGTATCAATCTCCCTTTCAAAATTAATAATTGATTTTGCATCAATTGTCATTTGCAGAAGAGGATTTCAAACTGTCCTTTGCATATGGGAATATTTCCTAACTTCATTCTTAAAAGGTCTGGCTCTAACTTGTAGTCTGTGCCACAAGTCCTAGATTCTCCAACCAGCAGAAATAGTTTTCCTATGTCCACCCAATTTGTTTCCCTATACGTTGCAAAGTTTAATAGGATTTCTCTTGAACCTTTTAAACTCTAGGGAATGCAATCTTAGTTTGTGGAATCCCAGTTGGTAATTTAACTCTTGGAGTCCAACTACCATTCACTGCACTCCCTCCAAGGTCAGTATCTCCATCCTTAGTTGTAGTGCTCAGAGCTAATCTCAATTGCCATAGTGTGGTCTAGTTGTAGCTTTATATAGGTGAAGCATGATTTTATCATATTCTACTTTTCTTGATACACAGGCCAGCATTTATCACTAATTGTTAGCACAGATGGGGCTAAATCTGTAGGACAGGGACTGCCGAAGTGTTAAGGGCTTGGATGGTGAGGAATTTAAGTGTGTTCAAGAAACCTTTTGAATCATTATATAGAGAAGGGGCAAAACTTGACTTCCCCTTGGGACATAAGTCAGGACAAGTGATTGAGGTGTTAGTAGGGGTGCACTTTGGGAACCAGTGATCATAGTTCTATTAATTTTAAAATTGTTATGGAAAAGGATAGGCCTGGTGCACAGGTTAAATTTCTAAATTGTGACGAGGCGAATTTTGATGATATTAGACAAAAACTTTCAAAAGTTGATTGTGGGAGGCTGTTTGCAGATTAAAGGAGTAAGTTGCTTTCAAAAGTGAGATGACAAGAGTTCAGGGACAGCATATTCCTGTTAGTGTGAAGGGCAAGGCTGGCAGGAGTAGGGAACATTGGATGACTAGAAATATTGAGGTTCTGGTCAAGAAAAAGGAGGCATATGTCAGGTATAGAAAGCTGGGATCAAATGAATCCCTCAAGGAGTATAGGGGGTACAGAAGTACATTTAAGAGGGAGATCAGGAGGGCAAAATGGGGACATGAGATAACTTTGGCAGATAAGGTTAAGGAGAATCCAAAGAGATTCTGCAAGTATATTAAGGGCAAAAAGAGCAGCAAAGGAGAGAATAGGGCCCCTTAAAGATAGATGGGGCCATGTATGTTTGGAACCACAGGAGATGGACGAGACCCTGAGTGAATATTTTGCATCAGTATTTACTGTGCAGAAAGACATGGAAGCTAGGGAACTTGGGGAAAGAAAAAGTGATATCTTGAAAAGAGTCCACGTTACAGAAGAGGAGGTGCTGGAGGTCTTAAAACGCATGAAGGTAGTTAAATCCTCAGGACCTGACATGAAGACTGCAGTCAGTAAGAACATGTGACAACAGCTTCTCCACGATAATCCTCAACATCGGTGCCCCGCAAGGCTGAGTACTCAGCCCCTTACTATAGTCCTTATACACTCATGACTGTGTGGCCAAATTCAATTCTAGTTCCATTTACAAACTTACTGTTGACACCACTGTAGTGGGTTGGATCTCAAACAACAATGAGACCGGGGTACAGGAAAGAGATAGCTTATTGGCATGGTGTAACCAACAATATCCCTCAATGTCAACAAAATGAAGAAAATGGTCATTGAACTCGGGAAGCGGAGTGGAGCAAATGCCCCTGGTGGGTTAGTGGACAGTGAAGAAGGTTATTTAAGAGTACAATGTGATCTTGGTCAGTTGGGTCGGTGGATTAAGGATGGAGTTTAATTTATATAAATGTGAGGTGTTGCAATTTGGTAAGACAAACCAGGGCAGGACTTGCACAGTTAATGGTAGGGCCCTGGGGAGTGTTGTTAAACAGAGGGACTTGGGGAATGCAGGTTCATAGTTCCTTGGTCGGCATGGATGAGTTGGGCCGAAGGATCTGTTTCCATGCTGTGTAACTCTGAGAGTTATAAATATATGTTGAAAGGTGACCAAGGCTCGGAACTGAATGTTGAAAAGTATTTGACATATCAAATGACAGGAAGATAGGAAGAGGTGGTGGGGTGGCATTTATTAAGCATGCTATTGGTTCAGTACTGAGAGATGACCTTAACTTCAAAGATCAAAATGTAAAATTAGTTTGGGTACAGATAAGAAATATTAAAAGTTAAAAAGATTGTTGTGGTTGTTAGAAAAAGCATGATTTTGTGAAAGGGAAATTGTGTCTAACTCGGGTTTTTTTTGACAAAGTAGCATTCATGTTGGATAGAGGGGAAATGACTGGTAGACCTGTGCGTATGTGGAAATTCAAAAGGCATTCGATAAAGTGCTATGTCAAAGGTTGTGGCATGGGTGTAAGTGCTAACATTTTAGCATGAATGAAGGATTTGCGAGTGAACAGGAAACGGGAGAGGTTAAATAAATCATTTTCAGATTGAAATGCTGTAAATTGTGGAGTGCCACAGGAATCCATGCTGGGGCCTCAACTATTTACAGCCAATGTCAATGGATTTGATGAATGAACTGACAGTATGGTAGCTAAATTTGCTGATGGTACCAAAATGGACAGGAAGGTAAGTTGTCAGAAGGTACGGAGTCTGGAAAACCATATAGACAGATTAAGTGAGTGGCAAAAGCTTGGCAGATGGAGTATAAAGTGGGTAAATGTGTACTTGTCCACTTTACCAGGAATAATAGAAAAGCAGCATACTGTTTAAATGGTGAAAGAATGCAGGATTTGGTGATAGAGTGATATGGGTGTCCTGGTACATGAATCACACAGTGAGTTTGCAGGTATGATAAGTGATTGTCAGATTGAATGTTGCCATTTGTTGCAAAGTGAATGGAATGTAAATGTAGGAAATCTTAAATACAGAGTATTGTTTTGGCCTCCTGTTTTGAAAAAGATATAATTGTTTTAGAAGTGGTTCAGTTAAGTTCACTCAGCTCTTTCATAGTGTGAAGAGCTTGTTGTATGAATCATGGTTGAATAATCTAGCTCTGTATCCAGTAGAGTTTAGAAGAATGAGAGATGATTTTATTCAAATATAAGATCTTAAGGTGACCGATTGGATTGATGCCCCTGTAGGATGTTTCCATTTTTGGGGGAGACTAAAACTAAAACTAGTTGACATAGTTTAAGGATGGAAGGTCTCTCTATTAAGACAAAGATGAGGGTTTGTTTTGTCTCTGAAGGTCATTAGAGGATGGAATTCTCTTCCTAGCCGGTAACAGAGGCCAGGTGTTTAAATGTATTCAAGGCTAAATAAAATTGATTTTTGATAGTCAAAGGAGTTAAGGATAATGGGGTGCAGACAGTAAAGTAGAGCTGAAACACAACCAGATCAGTCATGATCTTATTGAATGGTGAAGCAGGTTGGAAGGGGCAGCTCAATAATTGTTCCCAACTCCTATATTCTGTGTTCCATTTCATTAGCCCTATTGATTATGTTTGGTACCTGTTCTTGACATTTTACTGTTCTATCTTGGCCTCTTCCTGAGGTCACCAGCTTCACAAATGCCAGTTGTGATGTGACATCAAAAAACAGCTGAAGGCACTGGACACTGGAAAGGCTATGAGCCCCGTTGTCATTCTGGCAATTATACTGCTGACTTGTGCTTCTAAGATAACTGCACCCCTAGTCAAGCTATTCTAGTACAGCTGCAGTGTACCATCGACAAGATGCATGAGATTAACTCACCAAGGTCCTTTTGCTAGCATCTTCATATCCCTAAATGTAATCAGTCTCCAGAAACCTAATAACTTATGTCTTGAACATGCTCAATGACTCAGCTTCCACCGCCTCTGGGGTAAGAAATTTCTTAAAATTCATTTGTGGGATGTGGGTTTTGCTGGTTGGCCATAATTTATTGCCTATCTCTAGCCCTAGTTGTCTTTGAGAAGGTGGTGGTGTGCTACCTTCTTGAACCACTACAGTTCACGTGGTGTGGGTTGACCCACAATGCCATTAGGGAGGGAATTCCAGGATCTTGACCTAGTGACAGTGAAGGATTGGTGATATATTTCCAAGTCAGGATAGTGAGTGGCTTGGAGGGGAACTTGCACGTGGTAGTGTTCCCATGTATCTGCTGTCCTTGTCCTCCCAGATGGAAGTGGTCGTGGGTTTGGAAGGTGCTGTATGGGTATCTTGGGATCTGTCTGAGGATTTCTGTGAATTCAATCTGTATGTAAATGCAAGCCACCTATTCTTATTGTTATTATTGCATTATCCACATTGCATGCATCTCTAATTTCGTGATTTCTTGCGTGCCTAATATTAACACTACAGTTTTGATATCTGTAAATAACATTCTTCATTTTTGATCCTATTTGATGCTTGCCATTAGGTTGTGTCTCTTCTATTTTTTTTGAACTGCACTTATATTTCCTTTTATTGTTTTACTTCTGTTGAATCTGAGCTCCCTCTTAGGTTCAATACGTCCTTGCCAATCTGAGAGTAATTCTGAGGCTACTCTTTAGAGGTCTTGCTTTTCAATCTCCTTCCTGGTGAAATAACCCCACAGAGGCCAATATCCCAACACCAAGTCACCCTTTATTTACACATGGAGATTCCTTGACACTGATTCAGCTTCCTCACAGCCAGCTCTCAGAATGAACAGGACTCCTGACACTCCTGTTTATATCTATCAGCCAGGGCTCCCTGATTGGAGCTGTAAATCTGGCCCAATCAGGGAGCTCATATTCTATGATGTCCACCTGGCTGACCTTGCTACAATCATTACATATCTCTTCCTCTGAGTCTGAGGACATAGGCTGGTTTATTTTTGTAGCTCCTCCTGGAGCGTTTTAGCACCAAGTCAGGTTCCTCCAACACTGCCTATGAAACGAATGCCATGTTATGCACAGTAGCTTGCCTTTTCGCCCAGTGTGTCTTGGAAGCAATTCATTCTTCTCTTGAGGTGGCAAAGCGGCAAGGCAGCATCAAGGCAACGACGTCTGCCGTGTCCATCTCAGATTCCGAGGTATCTTCAATGCTTGATGGAGGAGGAGATCACGCTCATTCCAGAACAGTCGGAAAGGCGGTTGAAGAACAGGGTGCGTTTTGCTCTTGCACTGTTTGCGAGTTTGCAGCTTTCATATGGTGCGTGTGCTTGTTCAGGACCATCATACCTACCCAAACGTTATACTTTGCTGGACCTAACCTCGCGTCACCTATGCCTCTTACCCATGCAGGTCCATTCCCATGGTTCCCAAACCAAACTTCATCCCCTGAAGTAAACTGTGCCTCTCACTTAACAAAGTGTTGTGTTCAGCGTTGGCATTCTTGATGTTGTTTCACCCTTCCCACCCCCAGGTTTGGGAAGATCAGATTTAACCTGATGCGGAGTCTTCTCCCATTTAGCAAATCTGCTGGAGCTAACCCTGTAGTTGCATGAGGTCCTATGATCAAATAGGAACCAGGACAGTTTGGTACCTAGTGAAGCTGTAGGCTGTTTCTTTAAGCCTACCATCAAAGTTTGGACTGCTCTTTCCATTGGACCAGACCATTGGATGATTCTTTCGCTTCCCAGCCTTCTGATTTTGGTGTCAACGTTTGCCTGTAAGGAAAATGGCCCTGGGTGGGCTTGCAGTATCATGGAATTGCTTCCTGGTGACCGTGGCTCTTTTGATAGTCCCTAGACCTTCCTGAAAAACTTCAGGGTATTTAATTAAGTCTTCACTCAGGCACCCATTTTCTAATTGAAACATGTTGAGCTAGGTGAATCATTCTCAACTAATTGAACGGCACGGTGGCTCAGTGTTTAGCACTACTGCTTCACTGCACCAGGGAACTGAGTTCGATTCTCCCCTTGGGTGATTGTCTGTGTGGAGATCACACATTCTGCCTGTGTCTGCGTGGGTTTCCTCCAGGTACTCCGGTTTCCTCCCGCAGTCCAAAGATGTGCAGGTTAGGGTGGATTGGCCATGCTAATTTGCCCATAGTGTCCAGGAATGAAGAGGCTAGGTGGATTAGCCATGGGAAATGCAGGTTTACAGGGGTAGGATAGGGGGATGAGTCTGGGTCTGGGTGGGCTGCTTTTCAGAGGGTTGGTGTGGACTCGATGGGGTTGAATGGCCTCCTTCCACACTGTAGGCATTCTGTGATTCTAATTTTGCTCCATTAGGCTTGGGCCTGAGCATTTTACTGCAATCAATGGTAACTGAACCAGCTGCTTGCCATAACAGACCAGAACTGAAGTTGTAACGAATAGGTTCTCAGTCTAGCTAAGGTCTTGCACAAACTTAAGGGTTGGAGTCCAGAGCGAATTTTTGAAGACTGGTTCTGTGATCACTGAAATGGCCATGCCAGCATTGACCTCCATTAGAACTGGATGATCATTTGACCAGATGTTTATTTTGATTGATTCTGATTTAGATGTTGCCAAGCAATTTGACTGTTCCAAACCAGACTTTCCAGGGTGTGAACTCTCTTAGATACTGGCCTTGAGTTCTCTTACTTAATTTTGGTCTAGTGGGGACTCTTGCTGTCTTGAGTCTGCATACCGCAGCAACTACAATGGCTTGCTGGCCTGGATCCTGAAGAAAATTTAACTGTTTAGCTGAGGCTTGGCTTTGTTTTGGGGTTTTGGGCTGACCTAGAGTCCCTCTGCTCAGGATCTGTCCTGAGCAAGGCAATGCAATTCTCTCAAGTGGTGTTCCCCAAGCTCAGTTGGATTGGTGAAGATGTACACTTCCATCGGACTACCCTACAACTCATATGCTCCACTTGCTTTTTTTTCCAATGATAAAGCCAGTTGTAGTGCCGGTTTGAAGTCCAGTTGGTCTTCAGCTAGAAGGCATTTTTGCATGATTACATCATTAATCCTGTGTACCAAGTGGTATCTCAGCATCTCATTAAGGATTAAACCAAAGCCAGTACCTCTGCCAGCCATCTTAACCTAGTCAAAAATCATGATGCAGATTGCCTTGGTTCTCAGATTGCTGACTATAACCAATAGTGTCTCAGAACTACAGGAAGCTTGGGGTTATAATGTTCCTTAACTAAATCTTGAAATGCTTTAGTATCTAGTCCCTCCGGGAAAGTCAGGTTCCTACTAACTGAAAAAGCTGTGGGTCCACAAGCTGTCAGGAGAATTACGCATTGCTTTTCAACTGCCCCAATGTAATTTACCGGGAAAAAAAATGCGTTATTTCCACATACAGCAGAATCAAACGAGTCAAACTTCTCACGTAACAACATGTTGCCAGAAATGCTTATTCCCAACTCAAAGACGTTTGAGCAAGCAGATTTCTTCAGGAGCATGCATTTCGCTCATTGCCATTTAAATAACTCCATGAGGCTGGTATCCCGTCACCAAGTCACCCTTTATTTACACCTTGACACAGATCCATTTTTCTCAGAGCCAGCTCTCTGAGTGAGCAGGACCTCCAACACTCCTGTTTATATCTCTCAGCCAGGCTCCCTGATTGGAACAGATTGACAGCCCTAATCAGGGAATCTTATTCTGTGAAGTCCACCTGGCTGACCTTGTTACAATCACTGCACCTAGCTGATTGAAATCTACTTTCATTCCCCATCCTATCCCCTATCTTACGGTCAGAAGTGGGGAAGTTTACTAATGATTGCACAATGTTCAGCATCATTCAGGATTCCTCAGATACTGAAGCATTCTGTATACAACAAGACCTGAGCAACATTCAGGCTTTGGCTGATAAGTGGCAATTAACATTCATGCCGCACAAATGCCATGAAATGACCATTTCCAACAAGAGGGAATCTGACCATCGCCCTTGATGTTCTATGCCACTACCATTGTTGGATCGCCTGCTTCACCATTGATCAGAATCTGAACTGAATCAGCCATTTAAATGCTATGGCTACAAGAGCAGGTCAGAGACTGGGAATTCTGTCCCTCTCTCTCCCTAAAGCCTATTGACCATTTACAAGGCACAAGTCAGGAATGTGATGGAATACTCGTATTTTGTCTGGATGAGTGCAGCTCCTCAAGAAGCTTGACACCTTCCAGGACAAAGCAACCCACTTGACTGGCGCCACAACCACTACCTTCAGCATTCAGACCCTTCACCACTGAAGCACAGTGTCTATAATGTGTACCATCTATGAGGCTTCTTTGACAACACATTCTAAAACCACAACCTCTACCACCAAGAAGGACAAGGGAAGCAGATGCTTGAGAGCACCCACTATGTGCAAGTTCTTCTCTAGATCATGCGCCATTCTGGCCATCACCTTTCTGTAATTGTTGCTGGGTCAAAATGTTGGAACTCTCTTGTAACAGCATGACATGTGTCCCTGCATTCCAAAAACTGCAGTAGTTAATGAAGATTGCTCACCCCAATTTTGTACATGGCAATTAGGGATAGACAATAAATACTGGCCTACTTAGCAATGCCCACATCCCACGAATGAATATAACATCAACCTAGATTCCAGTTTCTTCTTGCCTTCACTAATTTTAGCTTTTTATCATTTTAGAAAGTACACTTCCATTCTTTTTACTTCCAAAATGGATGACCTTGCATTTAGCTGTATGCAAACCTATTGACCAGTTTTTGCCCTTACTTAAATCAATATATTTGTCACTTATGCTTTTCTCTATATGTTTACAATACAGCCTGTCATTGTATCATTGCCAAATATAGATATATGGCGTTCTATCCCATGATAACAAATTAGTAGGTAGTTGGGACACCACTAGTCACATTTGTACATTGGAGTATCTATACATTTTTTTTACTCTGTCTTGGACCACTGAACCAATGTGCCACACAGGTCAGCAGTTAGCAGTAAGTAATTCGGAAGGTAGATGGAATTTTGACCTTTAATGCTAGAAGATTGGAGTTCAAAAATAGGGAAGTGCTGTTACAACTGTAGAGGTGTGCTGGGGAGGCTGCACCAGGAGTACTGTGTACTGTTTTGTCCCAGTATTAAAGAATGGATATACTGGCATTGGAGGCAGTTCAGTGAGATTTGCTAAACTGATTCCTGGGATGAAGAGGTTGACTTATCAAGGATGGTTAAACAGATTAGGCCTTTATTCATTACACTTTAGAAGAATGAGGGATGATCTTATGGAAATGTATGTGATTCTGAGGAGGTTTGGTAGGAAATGTTGAGAAGATCTTTCCACTAAAGGGGGAGTTTCTAACTAGTGGACATAATCACAGAATAAGGGACTACTAAGTTAAAACTGAGATGCAAAAGAATTTCTTCTCCCAGAGGGTAGAGAATATTTGAAATTCTTTACCTCTGAGAATTGTGGAGGCTACAACACTAACAGTATTTAGAGAGGAGATAGTTAGATTTTTGAAATATTAGGGAGTTGAGGCCATGAGGAGCTGGAACTAAAGAGAAGTTGAGAGCTGGGGTAGATCAGCCATGATTTTGTTGAATGGTCAGGAAGTCTTGAGGGGCTGTCTGGCCTCCTCCTCTTCTCATTTCTTGTGTCCTTGGGATATAATAATTTAGTTCCAATTCTATGACCTTCAGCAGTTTGTTTTAACAGACTTCAGCAAATACCTCTAGAAAACCATATTAGCAGTATTGGTCTGCATTTAAATAAAGACAAAGTACAGTGGATGCTGCAAACACAGAATGATTGAAAAACTCGGCAGGTCTGGCAGCAATTGTGGAGAGAGATACAGGCTTACTGTTTTGAGTCTGATATGACTCTTCTTTAGAATCCTGATTGGTTGACATTTTCTCATCTAGTTTAGTTAACTCTTCAAAAACTGTGGTAAAATTTGTCTATTTCAAATCCATGTAGACTATGTGTCCAGTTGAAAATTTTCAAGGTAATATTGAATATTAAGAAGGGGCGGTGCCAGAAGACTGTTCACAACCTTGATATAATATTTGATCTCAAGGTGACCTTCCAACACACATCCGTAGCATCATTAAGACTGTTTTTAGCTATCACCTGACATTACCCTCGCCTCAGCTCATTTGTTGCTGAAAATTTTATCCATACTTTTGTTGTCCCTAGATTTTTACTATTTTAGTACACCCGGCCAACTCCTATACTCTCTCCTAAAAAAAAAACTCATCTATTTACATATGAGCTTGTACCATTTTTCCTTCCCTGTTCTATTTGACCTGTATTAGCTCCCACTGTAGCAATCCATTATCTTTAAAATTCTAATCATAGTTTTCAGATTCCTCCATGACGTTGCCTTTCCCTTTCCCTGTAATCTCCATCAATTCAACAAACAGTGACATTCTAATTTTGGTCTTTTGAGCAATCCTGATTTTAATCACTCCATCATTGCTGCTTGTGCCTTCAGCTGACTGAGGCTCATGTTGTTGGATTCTGTCCCAAAACTATCTGCCTTTCTCCTCTCTTTCATCTTTAAGGAGCTATTCGACCTTGCTTGTTTGATCATATGTTTGGTCACCTGCCCCAGTATCTCTTTATGTGACCTGCTGTCAAATTTTGTAGTAGTGTTGCCTTGTGAAGAACATTTTATTGTGCTCAGGGCACTGTATAAATAAGTTATTTTTGTAGTTGTTTAGTTGGGGATTGGTGTCAGCATGCCATAAGACAATATGAATGCTGACGACCATTTGGCCATTAACTAATCCATCTAGTAAGGCTCTCAATTATAGCTTAATTATGGGGCACAAATATGAGAAATTTTTCAGATTTTTACAGAGTATTAAGTAAACAGTGTAAAAAGTTGAGGCTACAATTTACTGCAAAACCTGTCCTCTCAGATCTTTCTATATAGTTTAATTATTAAACTGCTCCATAAAGACAGAACAATCCATATGCACTAGTTTAAGGTCCAAACTCTTTAAAAAAAAAAGTCATATTATAATATATAATAATCATACACCTTACATCACAGATAATGTCATTATTTCAAACTCACTGATGGATATTAGTGGCCAATTACTTGCTAAATTTCATTTAGCTGTTGTGGTTGTTTAACAGTCTTAATCGTAGAAAATGTTTGAAAAAATACATATATAGTTATCTAAGTTCCTGTCATATCTTCTGAATTGTGGCCCCTCTGACTTTCTCCCACTGCTCTCCTATAATTTGCTGCTGATGGCGAAGCAGCACTTCCTGCCTCTCAGTACTCTTGTTCAGAACCCTTGATCAATATCTGGATTCAGGAGGGGAAGTGGGAAGTTGGAAGTTCAGCCAGAAAAAGATCAATGAGAGGGTCAACTAGAGGAGTTAGAGAGGTTGCAAGTCAGACCATTGGCAGCAAGAGGGAATATGTTCAATGTCTCAAATTTCTCTGCTCTCTAGTTACTGATTGCAGTTTTAAGTGTCTTTCTTCTAGCTTTAAGATTATACACCCATGTTTATCATTTTAAACATCGTAATTAAATTAAACATCAATCATTTGATCTCCAGTTTGATGGAACACAGGGCCTTGCTCAGATGGGAGACGGAAACGACTGTGTGAAGTGTGTAGTAACATCAAAAGAATTTCCAAGGCTGGCTCAAGTTGTGTGGTACAGCATCCTGAATGAGATTTTGGGGTCTCACAACAATGAGAACCCCAACTCTATTTCACCAAGGTGACTTTCCTCGGTTAATCACATCTTTCATGTTTTGATCTTCTCCAGGTCACTGAAGGTAAGCAGGATTTGGAAAAGGCCTTGCAACTATCTCGCAAGTGGAAGAAAGAGACCGTGTCATTTTCAGAATGGTTGGCAGCTACAGAAGATGAAGTGATTCAAAGATCATCTTCCAGTGGAATGCCTGTTAACTTAGATTCAGAGATCAAGTGGACCAGAGTGAGTATTTTTGTTTCTTTAGAATAAGGATTAAAAAGGTTTTGCATTTTGTCTTCACATGTTGGCACCTGGCTGTCATGACATGGAGCATCTCAGGCATAAATTGTAATTTACAGACTATTTTTCTAGGTGAAAATTCAAAAGCACTTTATCATTCTGAATACACATCAACCATGAACTAATAGAATGAAAGAACAGAGAAGAAAAAATGAATGTCCCTTCCTATTCTTAATGCTCTTGTCTCTTCTTGGTATGTGTTGTTCTTGGCAAAGGTTGGATGTTCAATCCAAAGGCATTGTGTGCCTACTTGGTACAGAATGAGAATGGGCAACTTTGAGATATGTTACAAAGTATTTAGATCATAAAAATAAACCATTTACCTTACATGTCTATGCTGGTGTTAATTCAGCATGCAAGTCTCATCCTGCTGCACGGTTGCCAAATGTTTCATTGCGGGGAGTTCTTTATGGAGTGCATTGCCCGTGAAAGCAGCCCACGAGGAACAGGATGAGGCCTTTCAGCCTCTCAAACCATGTGTGAAGATCATTTGAAGTAATACCTATGAAATAGTATTTGTTAAAAAGATTAAGAAGGTGATTTTTAGAAGTTTCATTCTGCTTCATTCTTCACCAAAAGTGACCTTAAAACTTTTCCTGAACATATTTATCCTCGCATGAAGGCACACAATACCATTTATCTTTCCACCTGTGATGTTCCCACTTGCCATATGTTACTGCGACCAGTTTATAAAGTTGCAGATAGTGCAAGAAACTAGGGCTCTAGTTCACATCAATAGAAGCTTGGTGTAGATGTAAATTAAGTGTGAAATTTTGTAGGTGATATGGCTGAAGGAAGAGTCACACAGGCAAACCTCAGTTATCAGATGGTGCCTTGCCATATTAAATTTAAATCTTTATCATCAGTCAATCCGGAGTACATTTTTAAAAAATTGTTCCTGTAATGTGACTGTTGCTAGCAAGGCCATCCTCAACTGCTTTTAGAAGGTGGTGATGAGATACAGCATCCCTTATAACATAGGTATATCCACACTGCTGTTAGGAATATGGCTTCAGTTTTTAACCAAGCAACAGTTAGGAAGGTACATGACTTGGATGAGAACTCATAGCTGGCATTGTTCCCATGTTTCTGCTAGCCTGGTCCTTCTAGATGGTAATGGTTATGGATTTGGAAGACTGAATATAAAGTTTTGGTTAGCTGTTTGTCTTAATCCAATCCTGACTTTCCTGATGAAAACACTTAACCGTTTATTTAATTACTATGAATTTATTTATTAAAAACAAGCAACTCTTTTTATAGCTAATTCTGAAAGAATTGGAGGTGAAGAAAACTGAACTAGGTGGTATAACTGAGAATAGTGCTGCACTTCAGAGTCTGATAGAAGGCAGCGATCAAGTTTTGGAGGATAACCTGTGCACACTGAACGCCAGTTGGAACAAGGTCAATGCTCTGACACAGGGGTGGTGTGACAAACTGCTGGTAAGTAATGTCACAGTATGTGTTTCATGGGTAATTTGCTACAGTCTTGTTAGGTTGCTGATAAATAATGCCATAGCAAGTGGTTGTTAGCTCACATCAGTTATTTTCAAGTGTCTACACCATGCATTGCACTGATACTAGAATGTTTAGACGAAAATTTGCACAACATTGATGCAATTACTGGAAACCATAAGTTCACCTATAGGGGCTCTTCTTAGATTGCCAGTCAGATAAGTACATGATTCAATTTGACTAATACCTATTACTATTGCAGACATTTTTTTCTGTAATTACTCAACTGCATCTGAACATTTGATAACAGCAAGCATTGAGATTCCTGCAATAATGTAATATTCACTGGTTGGAGCTGTTGATCACCTGATTGTTCACTGTAAATCTCTTTAATATCAGACTGATAGAGAGACAGAACCGAATTTATGTCAGTTAAGTGTATCGAAAAGGTTTAGTTTCATGATTCCTATTCTTTGGGAATAAACTAAGGTAAGTGAAACTCAAATTCAGAAGTTGCTCGAGCACCTAGGGTATTTACACATGTAATACACATCAAAGGTCATTCCAGGTGTACTTGTAACTTCAGAATTAGCAAGGTAAGAGCCATAAAATGGCAGATAGGCCTGTTTCAGAACAGAGGAATGGGAATATCTATTTAGCCCATTGAGCTGCTCATTTCTTCAATTCCACTTTTCTGCACTATCTTCACCCCTTAAGTTCCTTAGTCTTCATAAACCTATTAATTTCTGGTTTGAATGTGTCCAATGACTGAGCTTCCACAACCTCTGTTGTAGAGAATTCAGTCTTTATAAATTGAAGCCACCTATTGTTGTGTTCCCAACGTTACATACATATCTAATTTCAGGATTTGTAGTTTGCCCGACATTAGCACTCCAGTTTGGTGCTCTATAAACAATGCTCATTACAAATAATGTTTGTTGCCCCTTGCTGTTTATTAGCTCAACCCAAATTGATTTTAAATCTTGATCCTTCAATATAAGATTCTCTCTTAGTAATGTACTGATGTTGTCCTTGATGAGGAATGATACTCCTCCACCTTTTCCTTTTTGTCTACCCCTCCTAAATTCAGAATATCTTCCCGTTGCTTCAATTTTTGCATTCGAATCATTAACCTTAGTTTAAAATGCTATGTGTATTCCGATAGAGTGCCTTTAATTCAGCCTTTACTTACATTTTTCTCCATTTTGATCCTAGTTGATGCTTGCCATTACTTTGCGTGTCTTCTTTTTGTAATACTCCTGTATTACTTTTATTAGATTTGCTTCTGTTGAATCTGAGGTCCCTCTTAGGTTCAATACCTCCTTGCCAATCTGAGAGTAATCCTGAGACTACTCTTTAGATGTGCTGCTTTTCAACCTCTTGCCTAGCTGACTGGAATCTACTTTCACTCCTCCTTCCCATTCCATGACATTCCCCCTATCTTAAGGTCAGAAGTGGGGAATGATTGCACAGAGTTTGGCACTATTCAGGATTCCTCAAATACTGAAGCAGTCCATGTCCATATACAACAAGACCTGAGCAGCATTCAGGCTTTGGCTGATAAGTGGTAAATAACATTCATGCCACACAACTGCCATGAGATGACCATTTCCAACAAGAGAGAATCTGACAGTCTGTCTTGACGTCTATAGCATTAATATTGTTGGATCGCCTGCTTCGCCATTGATCAAAATCTGAACTGGATCAGCCACATAAATACTGTGGCTACTCTGCGGTGTATAAATCATCATTTCTTTCCCCAAAGCCTATCAACCATTTACAAGGCACAAGTCAAGAGTGTGATGGAATACTCCCCATTTGTCTGGATGAGTGCAGATCCAACAACACTCAAGCTTGACACCAACCAGGACAAAGCAACGCACTTGATTGGCACCACAATCACTACCTTCAACATTCAGACCCTTCACCACCAAACCAGTGTCTGTAATGTATACCATCTATAAGATGTCTGCAGTATCTAAGGAAGGTTCCTTCGACAAAACCTTCTAAACTCTCAACTTCAGGAGAACCAGAGAAGCAGATGCTTGGGAGTACCGCCATGTGCAAGATCTCCTCCAAGTCACATAGCATTCTGACTTGGAAATATATTACCATTCCTTTAGTGTTGCTGGGTCAAAATTTTGGACCATCCTTCCAAACTTCACCATGGGTCCCTACACCACATAGTCTGCAGTGTTTATGGAAATCAGCTCACCGCCACCTTCTGTGGAGAATTCAGGATGGGTATTAAATGCTGACCTTCCTGCAATGCCCATATCTATGAACAAATAAGAAAAGTTATAGAAAAGTGGGACATGCCACTATGTCCTTTTCCAATATGAACTTTAGAATTTCTTCCATAAATATTCTTTTTGCTTAATGGTCAGGTGTTGTGGAAAACTCTTATTGGTGTCTCAAAGCTTCAGGTCTTTGTAAAAGTAACCTCTTTGGATCATACCCATGCATATTTAATTCAAATATGGTAATTATTCATGTAATCATAGTGAAGCATTACTGTAAACTTGTCTCATAGTAAATACATTGTACTGTTACTATCTTAAATACTTTTCTCAAAATATATATTCTGTCAAACTCATATTACTTTCTGCATTATGATGGATAAAAGCACCTACGGAATTTTCACACTGGTATTCTGAATTGTTTTTGTAACATCTTCCTTTGTAGGATTATGAAAAACAAATGGAAGGCTTCGATCAAAATGTTGCACACATAAGCACCTGGCTGTATCAAACTGAAATTCTGTTAGATGAGATCGATAAGAAATCAGACAGTGAAAGAGAAGAAATACTTAAGGTAAAAGCGTAATAAAGGCGGCGGATTTCTCTACTGGGGGAGGTTTGCATCTTGAAGTGTTTCTCCAAGATATGTTCTTGCAGACAAATGCTGTTTGGTCATGTATTTCCTCCCTACATTACTATCTTGGTGTAAATTCTTTTTGTTTTGCAGTTTTATTTAGGCATGAGAAAATAACCTCCAATGAGACCTCATTGCATACATAAATGATTCTCTTGGTCAGAGAAACTATTGACACAAATGGGCCATGTTTTAGGGGGAGGTGGTGGCCTTGTGGTAATGTTATTAGACTAGTAATTGAGAATCCCATGCTAGTGTTCTGGGATATGGGTTCGAATCTCACCATGGTAGATGGTGAAATTTGAATTCAATAAGGAAGAAGTCTGGAATTTAAACCTTGCCTAATCGTAACCATGTAGCAACTATCCTAAAGATCTATCAGGATCACAAATGTTCTTCTTTTAGGGAAGAAATTATAAGATTCAGAGCATAAGTAGGCCATTTGGCCTATCAAGTCTCCTCCACCATTCAGTGTCAGAAGTAACACAGCTGGTTTATTAAAATTGTTTCAGAGATAGTAGGAACTACAGATGCTGGAGAATCTGAGATAACTAGGTGTAGAGCTGGATGAACACAGCTGGCCAAGCAGCATCAGAGGAGCAGGAAAGCTGACATTTCGGGTTTAGACCCTGAAGAAGGTTCTGAAGAAGGGTCTAGATCCGCCATGTCAACTTTCCTGCTCCTCTGATGCTGCTTGGCCTGCTGTGTTCATCCAGCTCTCGACCTTGTTATCTCAGGTTTATCAAAATCGCAAGCTTTTGGAGCACTGCTCTCTTACTTGATGAAGGAGCAGCGCTCTGAACGCTTGTGATTTTAATAAATCTGTTGGACTATTATGTGGTGTTGTGTGACTTCTGATTTTGTCCACCCCAGTTTAACACTGGCATCTCCACATCATGGCCACCATTCAATGACATGACTGATCTGATAATACTCAACTTCACTTTTGTGCCTTTCTCCATAATGCTTGATCCTCTCAATGATTAAAAATCTGTATATCTCAGCCATGAATATTCTTAATGACCCAGTCTTGACAGCTATCTGCAGTAAAGGATTCCGCAGATTCACTACGCTCTGAGAGAAGAAATTCCTCCTCACTTATTTTTTACCTCCTTTGCCTTAAGGGTGACTCCTTAATCTGAGATTATGTCTCCTGGTCCACAAGGGGAAACGACCTTTCTGCATCTACACTGTCAAGTCCCCTAAGAATCTTGTATGTTTCATAGAACATAGAACTTTTCAGCACAGGAGCGGAGCCTTCAGCGCATGATGTTGTGCCAAGTTAAACTAATCCCTTATGCCTGCCCTTGGTCAATATTCCTCGATTCCTTGCATATTCATGTGCTTATCTGTAAGCCTCTTAAATGCCCCTATTGTATCTGCCTCCTCCACCATCCTTGGCAGCGAGTTCCAGACTCCTACCACTCTCTGTGTAAAAAATTTTGCACCTCATATCTCCTTTGAACTTTCCTCCTTTTTATGTTAAATGCATGCCCCCTAGTTTTAGACATTTCAACTCTGGGGGGGCGAATGATTCTGACCTTCAACCCTATCTATGCATCTCATAATTTTATAGACTTCTATCAAATCTCCCTTCAGCCTCCGTTGCTCCAGAGAAACAACCCCGAGTTTTTCTAGCGTCTCCTTATAGTTTATACCCTGTAATCCAGGCAGTATCCTGGTAATCCTCTTCTCCACCCTCTCCAAAGCGTCCACATCCTTCCTGTAATGTGGTGACCAGAATTGAACGCAGTATTCTAAGAATGGCCTAACCACTGTATTATAAAGCTGTAACATGAAATTCTGACTCTTGAACTGAATTCCCTGACCAATCAAGGCAAGCATGCCATATACCTTCGTCACCACTGTATCTACTTACGTGGCTATGGACTTGAACCCTAAGGGTTTCAATAAGGTCACTTCCATTCTTCTAAATTCCAATGACTACAAGCCCAACCTAGTCAATCTCTCCATAACCAGGATCAAACTAGCGAACCTTCCCTGGACTGTCTCTATTGGCAATATTCTTTTCTTCAAATAAGAGGACCAAAATTGTTCACAGTATTTTGGTGTGGCCTAGTTAGTGCCTTATATAATTTTAGCAACACTTCCCTATTTTTATACTTTTGAATTAGAGATCAATATTCTAATTGCTTCCATGTTACCCCCTGAACCTGGAACCCTTTTGTCATTCATGCAGTAGGACCCCCAAATCTCTTTATGCTGCAACTTTCTGCAGTCTTTCATAATTTAAATAATATTCAGCTCTTCTTTTTCCTGCCAAAGTGCGTGACCTGATGTTTTCCCACATTAAGCCAAGTTTCTGTCCATTTAAGCTGACAATATTCTGTAGACTCTTTGTGTCATCCTCACTACTTGCCTTCTCACTTATTCTTGTGTCATCCACCCACTTGGCGATATTACATTCATGTTCCTCATCACTGATCCCTGTGACATTCCCTTAGTTGCAGGTTGCCATCCTGAAAATGGCCCCCTTATCCCAACTTCCTGTCTTCTATTAGTTTTCCAATCCTCTATCCATCTTATGTACTACCCCAACACTCTGGGCTCTTAGCTTAATAAGTAGCCTAATATGTGATATTTCATGAAATGCTTTTTGGAAGTCCTTGCCTAGTCTGGCCAACATATGATTCCAGAAACACAGCAATATAGTTGATTCTTAATTAGCGTCTGAAATGGCCTAAAAAGCCAGTCAGTTCAAGGGCAACTAGGGATAATCCGTGTCAGCGATGCCAACAATCCATGCAAGTATAAGGGGAGACTAAGAAAAGCCTAAACTACAAGTATTTGTATAGATTTCTTCTTAGCTTCAGCCTTTGTTAAAATGGATGTGGCCAGTCAGTAAATAGCCAGTGGGATAGTACCCCTCTGAATTAGGACTCTAACAGTCGGTTTTGCTGTCTTTCTGTAATCCTGTTTGTGTTTAGGTCCTTGTTAAACAATTGACTTATGATTTCTTTCCTCCTTTTTAAGTGTTAAGTTCAACATTATGGTTTCATATCAAGAAATGTTTTCCTGTGTCATGAGCCAGTTGAATAAACATGAGCAGCTTCAGCAATTTCATACACATTTAAAGCACAGGGGGAGACTATTTGGTCCACAGGTCCTTCCTGGCTGATAGGGTATCACTCACCATAATCCTGCTTCCCAGTTCTTGGTTGTAGCCTTGTAGATTGTGATTTATTCAACTGCATATCCGAGTACTTTTTAAATGTGTCCAGGGGTTCTCAATCTTTCAGATTCCCTATCAATCGGTGATTCCAGTTTCTCATCTGATCTCCTAGGTCATGATATAAATTTATTGCACTGATTATGGATCCCTCAACTTAGGGGATATACAGCCTTCCTATCTACTCCATCGAGACAGCTCATAATTTTACGGACATTAATTAAATCTCCCATCAAACCTCCTCTATTCCAGATACATAACCTCAGTCTTGCCTGATAACTGAAATTCTCCAGTCATAGACAACATCCTTGTGAATCTCTACTGTGCCCTCTCCTAATGAAATTAAATCTTTCCTATAATTTAGTTACCAGAATTGTTTTAAATAAGTCCAGCATAATTTCTTAATGCACACATTCTGCACATTGGTCATTAAAGCAAGTTTCCTGTATGCTTTTTTGACTACTGTGTCTTCCTGTCCTGCTACTTTTTGGGATCTGTGGACTTCACTTCAAGGTCCCTCTGTGTTTCTCTACATTTCTCAGTATAAACCAGTTACTGTGTATTCTCTTGCCTGGTTAGCCTTCTCAAAATAAGTTACTTGAGGAGGCGTTGGCCTAGTGGTATTATCGCTGGACTGTTAATACAGAGACTCCGATAATGTTCTGGGGACTTGGGTTCGAATCCCACCACGGCAGATGGTGGAATTTGAATTCAGTAAATATCTGGAACTAAGAGCCTAATGATGACCATGAATCCATTGTCAATTGTTGGAAAAACCCATCTGGTTCATTAATGTCCTTTAGAGAAGGAAACTGCCATCCTTACCTGGTCTGCCGTACACATGACTCCAGACCCACAGCAATGTGGTTGACTTGTAACTGCCCTCTGGGCAATGAATGCTGCCTAGCCAGTGATGCCCTCATCCCATTAATGAATAAAGAAAAAAACTTATCCAGACTGAACTCCATTTGCTGCTATAAGAGATAACAAGGTGTAGAGCTGGATGAACACAGCAGGCCAAGCAGCATCAGAGGAGCAGGAAGGCTGACGTTTCGGGCCTAGACCCTTCTTCAGAAACCCTATCTCAGATTGTCCAGCATCTGCAGTTCCTACTATCTCTGAATCCATTTGCTGCTGTTCTGATCACCTGATATCTTGTTGCAATCCACAGCTTTCTTCACCATTATCAAATATACAACCTTTTTAAGTATACTGTGCAGAACTTTTAATCATACTCTCTATATTAGGTCCAAAACATAATTATATGCCACAAAGCAAGTGACCTACAGCTAAGCTTTGTGAAACCAGAAAGGAAGCAGCCTTCCAGCCACAATAATACCCATTGCTTTTTGTCTCTAAACCAATTTTGGACCCAACTTGCCTCTTTGCCTTGGATCCAGTGGACTTTTTTGTGATTAGTTTTCCTTATCGAAAGCCTTGCCATAAACCCGAATCAAATCCAGTACCCCTATTAGCCGGCGTATAACCTTTCCTTGACAAACCTGTGTACCCTGTAAGTGAAGATTTATCTAACCCTAGTTTATTTCCAATAGTTTTCCCTTCGGCAAGAATAATCTGTTTATTCCCTTTTATTAATTTTTTAAACAACCTAATGTTAGCTGTCCTCTAGTTTCTTGTTTCACAAAAGTAGCCAGAGAGGATTCGGAAGTAATGGTCCAGTTAATTGTCTGCTTGATGGTAATGCTCGTGATGTTGGTGAGAGGGAATTGATGGTAGTGCTGTTCATGTTCAAGAGAATATTTTAGCATTCTCTTGTTGGAAACAGTCATTGCCTGGCACATGTGTGCTGAAAATATTATTTGCTATTTACAAACTAAAGCCTGAATGTTGTCCTGATCATGAAACATATGGCTGGGGAACTGATTCAGTTTCTGAGGAGTTGAAAATGATATTCAACACCGTGTAACTATAAGTGCCCATGGCAAGTTCAGATCTTATATTGGAGGGTAGGTCACTGATGAGGCAACTGAAGATGTTTAGGCCTACATCACTATTCTGAGGAACTCCTCCAGCAGAGTCTGGGATTGAGGTGATCAGTCCTCAAATGAGAATCTTCATTTCTGCTAGCTTTCATTCCAACTGCCAATGTGTTAAATTTGGTAGGGCTCCTTGATGCCATAATTGACTAAGTGTTATCTTAATATTGAGATAACTGCTCTAACCTCTCCAGTAGGCAAGAGACATACTCACATAAACCACCTACATATTTCTATAAATCTAAATAACCTTAGGAATAGAGTGCTATGACCGAAAAGTCGAACTTCATCTATTCACCCAGCTTAAGGTTGCTGAGTTTCTACTATGATCATTTGTCACCTTAAAGTGTATAATACGCATACTTGCAGTCTCTTCATGAAGAAGTTAGTAATCCAGTTTGTGGAACATATGCCATTCAATATAACTGACTAAATGTCTTAGTATTCCTTATCATTGCAGTGATTACTGAATATGCAAACAGGTTAATTAGGAACAGAATGCTGAATGCCCTCTGTGAGCTTTATCTGGGTGGGTTCTATCAATCTGTGTAGACACTCTTCAAAATTTAGATTATTGTAACTGTTGAAACTGTTTTCCAGCGTTTTCAATTTGAACTGGATGGAATCAGTTTGCAAGTTGATGATGTACGTGACCAAGCTGTTTCCCTCATGAAAAATAATGGTAGCATGTGCCGTGAAGTGGTGGAGCCAAAGCTCATTGAAATGAATCGCAATGTTGAGAGGGTTTCTCAGCACATCAAGTCAGCAAAAGTGAGTGGTTGTAAAAACACATTTTTCTGGCTGTTAACAATCTACAGAAATTCAGCAAATAGGGCAAATTTAGTTCTGTTGATGTTTTGAAATGTATTGTAATGTCAAATCGAGCACTGTCTGTTCAAGACTGTTCCTAATGTCTATTCATCAGATGAGATTAAATTTCTAGATTAAGTACTTGTTATTCAGCATACTATCCATTTGATATGATTATTGCAGAGGGCACTTAATGCCATGAAAAATAATTTGTGCCATTCTTTTCAAAACGCCAATTTTCTGACTTGACCGGAAGTTGCAAACTATAAGGTTGGGTCCAATCAGTTTCAAACAAACACTCCAGTGAATGTTCTAGACTGACTTCACAGGAAGCTGTGACTTCAGAAAACGTCTGACTGAAGCTGCTGGAATATGTCTTTTTGAAAAGTCAGTTCTATTCCGAGAACCCAGAGTGTTTGGTCAAGTTGTGTAACTTCAGACAGCAGTGTGTCCAAGTGACTCTTAGCCCTCAGCTATATTGTACCCTAATGAAATTACCTTTGATAATCATTAATCCTGTACTATTTCCAAGCTGTTTCAGAATTGTTGAGCATGGACCTTGCGCTGGATTGAACAAATATTTCAGGGCATGTACCTCCTCCGGTGTTGTGTACTGGGATAAGAATAGTCTTGAGAAAATTTGGGCTGCTTTGACAGATTGGGATCCTCATGAATTTGGAGTTATCTATTGGTACTCAACCTTTTACAGACTTGTTGTCATTAAGACAGTTGGAAATAGCCATTGTGAGGAGATGAAACTACTTGTGTACTCTAAGAAAGACAGACCTGAATGCATATAGTGCTTTCTGAATATTTTTAATCAACTTATTCAGACATATAATGGCACACCTCCAGAACAGGTGGGATTTGAACCCTGACCTTCTGGCCCACTTAGCACCTTTTATGACTAGGAGAAATCCCAAAGTGTTTTCCAGCCAATTAAACTGTTATGATCCCACAATGAACATAGCGAATGTTTAAAGAGAAATTCAAATACAGTGGTTTATTAAAAGATTGAAGCTGCAAGGTTCCACAATTACATAAACAAATGACTATTACTACATTACAATTATGTAAAACGAATACTACTAAATAAACACTGACTTAGGTACTTATTTGTATTTTACCTTGAAAACCACATCAAAACACAGCCATAGAAACTTTAGGCTAATATCCTCAACTGAGCCTTCCATTTTATGCTGATTTGGCTCTGAAATTCTTTGACGTACTTTTCAGGTTAGAACTATGGAGTCATACACTGAGAAGAGACCCTTTGATCCATCGAGTCTTTGCCAATCTATCTACTCTAACTCCACTTTCTTGGATTCAACATCAAGCTTGTTCTGCAACTGCCTTGTAAACTCAAACCTGATTTCACTGATAATTTCTGTGCAATGACTTAAAGATAAAACTAAAAACACCTTGATTTCTAATCACTCTACTCTGCTGTTTCCCTGATGTTTGCAGTTCCTGGCAAATACTTTCTTCTGCCTGCTGAACTTGGTGCTCACACCCGACAGCTTGTTTGCTTTTAGCTCTGACCTAGTACTCTTCTGCAAAAATCCCACGAACAACTTCACAGAATTCTAATGAACACTCCACCCTGTATCACTTATCTCTGTGGTAATAAAGGCTAGCTGGGATGCCTGATAGACATTTAAATTAATCTGGCTTTTAGCTTCAAAACAAAATCTCTTAATTCTGGTACCCTAATAAATGATCTATATCTGTAATGGAATTAGTTACCATCTCTCCAGACTTAATGTGTTTACAAAGGACTTCTACTTTCTTTGATTTGAGACTGCCTGACTCATGACATTTGTTAGTTTGTACCACACATAGTGAGCCATGATCTGATTAGGATGGCCACTATTCTGCAGCGTAGTTATGTGTGCTGTATTTCTGCATCAAGTTGCAGAGTGAGCAAATGGCTAGGGAACTCTATTGACAAGATTGCTGGGTGGAGCACTATAAACCTCAATGTGTCTGTTCATCAGTGAAGCCTGTAATTGCAAAACCCCAAATAAAACATTTGTTATTTGTGATTCTGCAGTTTGGAAGTGCTTGCAGAACACTCCTGACTGTTAGTAGATATGTTAACAATCACTTTAAGCTAATCAGCTAAGCTTGTAACGTAGCTGATTAACACTTGCTAGAAGTGACATACATTGATGCACAGTGACCTATTTTTTTGTAAACCAAAGGAATATATTCAAATATAACACAGTCTGGAGCTGGAGGAACATAGCAGGCCAGGCAGCATCAGAGGAACAGGAAAGCTGACGTTTTGGGTTGGGACCCTTCTTCAGAAATCTAATTTCTGAGGAAAGGTCCCAACCTGAAATGTCAGCTTTACTCCTCCTCTGATGCTGCCTGGCCTGCTGTGTTCCTCCAGCTCCACACTGTGTTATCTCTGACTCCAGCATCGGCAGTTCTTATTATATCTGAATATATTCAAAGTTGTGCCTTTTTCTAAATTCCCAGAAACTTCAGGAGCCTACAGGTCCTCATTGCTTTTGCTATGGCAACACCTCAGCCAATCAGAGTTGACTTAGACAATAAAAACAAGGAAGTGATGCTACACCCCTACAAATCATTGGTCAGACCATATTTGAAGTATTATGTTCAGTTCTGGGCATCTCATTTCAAGAAGGATGTTAAAGCCCTGGAGAGATTTCAAAGGTGATTTACTGGAATGATACCAGGAATGAAGGATTTTAGATGCAAAGAAATTTTGGAGAGATTGGATTTACTCTGCTTGTCCTTATTGAGGTGTTCAAAATTGTGAACAATTTTTACAGGGTAAAGAAGGATATTCTGTTTCCATTAGTTGGTATGTCAGTATCCAGGCATCACAATTTCAAGATTGTCAGCAAAAGAGAGGCAGCATGGTGGCTCAGTGGTTAGCGCTGCTGCCTCACACAGCACCAGGGACCCAGGTTCGAGGTGACTGTCTGTGTGGAGTTTGTACGTTCTCCCCGTCTCTGCGTGGGTTTTCTCCGAGTGTTCCAGTTTCCTCCCACTGTCCAAAGATATGCAAGTTAGGTGGGTTAGCTGTTTCAACAATTGCCAGACAGGGAATGTTCCCTGCCATTCTCCAATCTTCGGTTAAGCGTCCTCCAAGGTGGCCTTCGAGATACGCAATGGTGCAGAATCAAGGAGCAGAAACTGATAGCCAAATTCCATACCCATGAAAACTGAAAGAACTGCGGATGCTATAAATCAGGAACAAAAACAGAAGTTGCTGGAAAAGCTCAGCAGGTCTGGCAGCATCCGTGAAGAAAAAAATCAGAGTTAACGTTTTGGGTCTGGTGTCCAGTGAGTTCTGAGGAAGGGTCACCGGGCCCGAAATGTTAACTCTGATCTTTCTTCACAGGTGCTGCCTGACCTGCTGAGCTTTTCCAGCAACTTCTGTTTTTGTTCTGTACCCATGAAGATGGCCTCAACTGTGATCTTGGGTTCGTGTCTCAGTACATATAACCCCACCATACTGTTCTGTATTTGTAAAGTCTTCCTTACTGTCTTGTTCTGACACAATCACCTTGATAACTTATGATTTCTGTACGTTAATTGTTTTATACAATTTTGGATAGCATGCTACTTTGATTAGACCCTCAGCATGTGACACTTATACCTATCATGTTATTCCAGCCATTTGGTTTGTGTCCAGCATCATCTTACTTTTAATTTTTTTGTAATTATATCTCTGCCTCAACTAATCAGATTATAAGTCATCCCTTTGCTTGCTAGTCAGCTGTTGGCACTTCGCTCACAATGTCTGACACTTTTGACCGCTTGCGGGGACTTATTATTCAGCCTGTGGACATTCCACTCACCCCATTTGTATGATCTTTTGATTTCACTGCCAATAAATTCTGTGCCTGTGTGCCACTCTTCACTTCACCTGGCGAAGGAGCTGTGCTCTGAACGTTTGTGATTCCAAATAAACCTATTGGACTATAAGCTGGTGTTGTGTGACTTCTGATCTTGATTTGTAGAGTCTTGGTGTTTCTGAATAGCTCGGATGCATCAGTCTAAGCTATTGCTTTCTAGATTGAACTTAAACCCATTGTGCATTGGAAATTAGCATTTTGCATTGTTGATAGTATTTAATGCCTTAAGAGAAAAAAGGAATGTGCGGAATGGATGGGGTTGGAATTGAAGGCTGTGATTATGATGAATAGTGGAGCAGGCTTGACAGATGTCTGGTTTATTCTTTCTTCTGTAGCTTGTGTTCCTGTTTGTTTAACCTTGTTGCCTTTCCTTGATGGAATTCGGTTGTGATATTTCCTCCCTCATCGTCATGAGAACTTCTTCATTCCTCAGGTTTTCTCTCCATTGGTCCTATTCCACTCTTTGCACAAATACATTTTGCAACTTTTTTTGCTTTTGGATGTCTGCTTGTCAGGGACCATGTTTCAGCCCTGTACAAAAAGTCCTCCAAATCACAAACATGATCATGGTTTTCTTGACATTCTAATCATTTCAACACTTAGCAATTTGGAGAATGCATTCTTTGCCATTGCTATTCTAGTTGTGATTCTTTGTGGCAGATACCATCTCCTGACAAGATACTTTCCAGATACTTAAATTGTAATAACTTTTTCAAATGTTGAATATCATTTTTCCCAACATTACTGCTTCCACTCTTCATAACTTTCATCTTTCTTACATTAGTTCTCATTCCATTTGCTTTCATTACTTCATTCATGCTATCCATTGGTGTCTGTGCAACTTGTAATGTACTGTGTATTAGGACCAGTTCGTCTGCAAATCTGACAACCTTCACCAATTGATGTCCTGCTTTCACACCTGTCAGTTCTTTATCTAGTGTTTCTTTTATCATGCTTGCCCATTAATGTTCAAGAGCAACGATGATAGTAATTATCGTTTCATCAATGACAAAATTTATCTCCACTTACTTTGAACACATCAAACAATATTTATAATGCATAATTTCAATATAGATTGAATGTGAATAACAAATTTGTATATGTGACTCTAGATGAAGGCAGCAATTAAAGAACCTGAACATTACGAAAATGGGTCAAGCCCAGATATGAATACCAACCAGGTTTCATCCATCAATCTAGATCACTTTGAAGCTGAGCTTCAAAACAAGATAGAAGACTTAGAGAGAAGGTTACAGTGTAGTGAGGAGATTCAAGATGATGATGAAAAGGTAAAATATAGTGAATTGTTGAATTTTTATATATTACAGTATCATTGGAGATTATGTTAAATATCTAATCATGTTCAAAACACATTGTGATACAGATACACTTGATGCATAAATATATGAAAATACTGTTGAGCATTTAAAGCTGCTCTGTATTGTGTGTTTCTTTGGGAAAGCACTGCTTGCTGTAAGCCTTTGTTTAATTCTCTTGACTGTCCTTCAAAGCCTTAGGTTCTTCTTTCTTACTGTGTTGAAGTCCCTCAGAAATTCATCTGCATTTAAGATATTATATAAAATGTGATTTTACATGTTTTGTCCTTGTTCTGTTTACGTTTGAATCTAAGCACAAAAACACTTTTCTGATTCCAGGTTGTATATGTGAATGTGGGATTTTTTAGTGTGCCTGTATTCAAGTGGGCACATATAAACATGCTCCTGTGGGCTTGAGTGGATGGTTGGGCATATGTATGTCTACTTCTGTGTGTGGTGACATGTATGTTGGTGCGTGATCTGTCTATTTAAAAATGTACTTTTTTAGGTGGATGAAGAAGAAGCAGATGTGGAGCAGATGCTACAAGAAGGAGAGCGACTGCTGCAACTGACTGATGATGATAGAAGACAGAAACAAATCAGCAAAAAGCTGATTCTATTACAGACAAAGCATGCCTCTGTTAAGGTACGTGTCATTGGAGTGTGTAGAATAGCGTGTAGCCCAGGTGTTAATCACGATATTATCTGTGGCTAGAGATTGATCTTTGTACGCAGTTCTGAAGTTGCTGTTATGTAATCTGATCATTAAGAGATTTTTCTTTATCTACTCGGGATGAACTCAATTAGGGTTGAAGACCTATGTGTTTGCTCTGGCACTTAGGCAACAAAGTTAATGCAGAAGGAGCAAGTAGGAGGGCTTACACCTAGGTGGTACCAGTACAAGAGAGAGGAAGACCAGTTCCTACAGTGGCTTGATGACATTGAGCAGCAACTGTTGAACGCTTCCAGCTCAGAAGACCAGAAGAAATTACAGGTAAAAATTAAGCTCCTTTTAATTAATTTTTCTTGTTTTATTTTAATTCACTAACAGATGTGGGCCCAGCATTTATTGCCCATCCCTAGTTGCCCTTGACAAGGTGATGGTGAGCTACCTTCTAGAATTGCTGCGGTCCAGTTGGTGGCATCTGCAATGCCATTAGAGAGGGGGTTCCAGGATTTTGACCCAGCAATGTAGAAGGAACGGCAATTTATTTCTAAGTCAGGATGGTGATAGTTTAGAGGGATCTGGCGTACAGTGGTGTACTAATATATTGTTTGGCTTTGTCCTTCTAGATGGTAACGATCATGGGTTTGCTATCTAAAGAACTTTGGTGAATTTCTGCAGTGCATCTTGCAGATGCTATTGAGCATCGTTGGCAGAGGGGGAGTTAATGTTTGTGGATGTGGTGCCAAGCAAGTGGGCTGCTTCCTCTTGGATGGTGTCAAGTTAGTTAAGTGTTGTTGGAGTGCACTCATCAGGGAAGTGGGGAAAATTCTACCATGCTCCTGACTTGTGCCTTGCAAATTGTGGATAGGATCTGGGGAGTTAGGAAGTGACTTACTCACTGCAGCATTCCTAACCACTGACCTGCTCTTGCAGCCACAGTTTTATATGGCTGGTGCAGTTCATTTTCTGGTCAATTTAACCTGCATGGTGCTGATCGTCAGGGATTCAGTGATGATAATGCCATTGAATGTTGAGGGGCGATTATTCGATTCTCTTGTTGGAGATGCTAATTACCTGGCATTTGTTTGGCATAAACGTTATTTGCTGCTTGTCAGCCCAAACCTGGATGTCGTCCAGGTCTTGCTGCGTTTGGACATGGACTGTCTCAGATTCTGAGGAGCCGGAAGTGGTGCTGAACGTTGTGCAATCATCAATGAACATCCCACTTCTGATCTTATGATGGAGGGGAAAGTCATTGATAGAACAGTCGAAATGTGTCGGCCTGGAACACTAACCTGAAGAACATATTGTGTCAACTGTGGCCTTGATGTCAAGGGCAATCCCTCTCACCTCATCTCTGGAGTGTAACTCTTTTATCCAGGTTTGAAACAAAATTTTAATGAAGTCAGGAGCTAAGTGGCCTTGATGGAAATGATTAATCGGGTGCTGCTTGGTACACTGTTGTTGACAACATGCACCATTTTGCTGTTGACTGAGAGTAGATTGATAGGACAGGACTTTACTGGGCAATTTTCCACATTTATGGTGTAGATGCCAGTGTTGTACCTTTGTTCTTTGTGATTTCTTTAAATTAATACAGGATATTTGCTCTTCACAAATACTGTGGAGGTTTTCGATCGATGTTAATTAGGACTTGAAGCATCATTCTAGTATTTGGCTTTTTGTGAATAGACTAAAGGCAGTAATATTGTTGCGTGAGTTAAAGTACAAGATAATCCAAGGATGTTGACTCAAAATTTGATTTCTTTTTCAGGAACTGACCCAAGAGTTTGAACAACGAAGGGAAGACTTCAGTGTCTTAACAAAGAAGGGCCAAGATCTAACACGGTATCGTACCTCTTCACAGCAAGACCCCATCAATGTGGAAAAGCGCTGGCATCAGATAGAAGCTCTGTTTTCCAATTATCAAACACACCCTTTCAAAAGTCCAGTAAGTTTGTTTACTTAAATTGTATGAATTCAAGATTGTACAGCAAAGTTTATTTTATAAACACAAACTCAGCATGTGCTGCAGCATGTGTGGAGAGAGAAAGGGTTAAAATTTCGAGACTGGTGTGTCTCCTTTTCGGAGCAGAAGGGGAATGGAAAATGAAGGTTTTTATGTTGTTGCCAGATTGGGTGGAGGAGTGAACGGAACAGATGGTGAAGATATGTACAGCAAAAGGCAAAGGGAATGCTAATGGTAATAATAACGTTATTGATGGGGAATAGATGATAATAGCACAAACAAGAAATGGGATAAATTAAAATGGAAGACTAAGTTCATTGTCTGAAGTTGTTGAAATTGTGCCTAATTTATTTTAAAATGTATAAATTGTCATCACTTGCACTGAAACTTTTAGGGGTATTTCACTGCTTTTCTGAGGTAACTATCAGTTTGCAAAATAGGTAGCATCACTGACTGAGATATCCAAAATTTAGTGATTTCTGATTATTACTTTGTTGAAGTCAACTTCATTCTGCTGTCTCTGTCTTCAGGAAGCGCAAGTTATCACTGCTCATTATACCACCAGTGCAGGGATGACATCACAGTATTTCCCATCGGATTATCTTCTGGATGTAAACAAGGCATTGCTTGCTCTAGCTGATGTTGAACTAGTATTGAATGCACCAGAATTGAATAATGGAAAATATGAGGATTTCTCAAGCCAGGAAGATTCCTTAAAGGTGCGTTGGATGTACTGGAAAAGTATTGATACTTGATTCGTGAATAAGTAACATGATGAAGTTAATACCACCAAGTAATGAACTAGCACATTGAGACAGATGTCTGTTAAATAACATATTTTTAGCAGGCTAATACTGCCCTGAATTATAAAATATATTGTGTGACACATGCTATAACAGCTCTGGTGTAAAACTGCATTATGCAGACAACTGAGCAGTGCTATGAGGTTATTCACTAGATTACTGCAATTCATTTTCTAAATATTTTTCTGGTGGATTAACGAGTTTTGTATCCTTGGAGAAGTTATAAAGTTACAGCCATTCAGCCCATTATCGACTGCAGTAATCCAATTTTTCCAGCTGTTGGCCTGTGGTTCTGGAGGCAATGGTGACACAAGTGAATATCTAATTACTGCTCAAGTTTTACAAGTGTTTCTGACTCAACTACCCTTTCGGGCAGTGTTTTAGACTCCTGCCTCTGGATAAGAAAGTATTCTCCTCAAATCTTCTCTTAGATTTAAGAAAAGGGATAGAAGACTGTTATTGTCTAGTCCCTCCTTGAAACAAGTTAAACAACTCCAGCACGAATGTTATGAATGGAATTGCCCAGGTGTTCCATAATACTGAAGCAGCCAAATTGCTAAACACAAGCCAGTACCACTGCAAATAGAAACTGAAATTGTGCTAGCAAATTTCTGCAGATCTGGCAGAATCTGTGGAGAGAAATCAGAGTTAATGTCTGGGTCCAGTGGCCCATCAGAACTGATGGTGGCTCGGCAAAGCATGGTTATTACGTGGAAGTTAGAATGGAGGAGAGGAGAGGAGTAAACGATAGGTGGAGGTAGAGCCCAAAGAGAGAGAAGAAGAATTGGACAGACAAAGGAATGGATAAAGATCAGCCTAGCAAAATGAATAGCTGAGATAACAAGGTGTAGAGCTGGATGAACACAGCAGGCCAAGCAGAAAAGGGGTCTAGGCCCGAAACGTCAGAATTCCTGCTCCTCTGATGCTGCTTGGCCTGCTGTGTTCATCCAGCTCTACACCTTGTTATCTCAGATTCTCCAGTATCTGCAGTTCCTACTATCTCTAGAATGAATAGCTGAATGGGGACTATTAGTACTTCCCAAGTCTGTTGTAGTTTTACATAGTCGCTCTCTCTCTGTCTGTGGGACCGCAAAGCTGTTTTCTCTCTTTCTCTGCCCTCTCTCTCTTTCTGATGGTCTGCTAGTCTCTGCCTTTTGCTGTGCTCGTCTTCTTGGAAGGCCTGTAGAATGTCCAAGGTCTGTAGGTGAACTTTGTTTTTATACCTTCTTGGATAGTTTTCTGGAACTTTCTATAGTTCTGGCCAATCAGGAAGACTCGCTTAATAGTTTGAAACATGTGAATCATTTGGATGGCTTGCTACTGTTCGCTCCTTTGTGTAGCAGGACCCGGTGCCTTTCTGTCTGGGCCCTCCTTTGTTTAGTGGATAAACTGTAGAGAGTACGTCTGTCCAGGATAACGCTTACCTTTTACATTGTGCTAATGTTGTTAGCACCTGGCTGCTGTGTTTATACTGTCTGTGTTTTTTCACTTCAGCGTTTTACTTGGCCAACATACCCAGCATTCAGGGATATACAAGGTGTATATCAGAAGGGTCTAGGCCCGAAACGTCAGCCTTCCTGCTCCTCTGATGCTGCTTGGCCTGCTGTGTTCATCCAGCTCTACACCTTGTATATCTCAGATTCTCCAGCATCTGCAGTTCCTACCATCTCTAACACATACCCAGCATTCATCCTGTTTGGCTACCTTAGCAATCTATCTGTGTTTTAACGCCAGGAGGCTGCTACCTCGTTATTGACCTCTCTGCTAATGGAAGACATTCATTCTTATTCACCATGCTATAAAGTAAACAACCATAGTATGGAACCTAAATGAAAATTATATCAAGTTTTTAAAATTTTTGTTTCATGATTTGGAATAGCTGTTTTGGAAGATAAGAAAATCTCTATTCAAGTTTCTGGTTTTTTTTTAATACACTGGAAGTTAAAATTGCACTATATCAGATTTGATAACGAGCAACCTGAGCTATATGATGTGCAAAGTAAAGTTTCCTGAATAAAGCTTGGGTGAGTTGAGAACTCTCCCTTCCCCCTCACAAATCCGACCCCCAGAAAAACAGCAATGGGGAAAATAAACATTCAGAGACTATATCTGAAGAAACAAGTTGGAGAGGGGAGAAGATAATACCCACACACAGATGAAAGGAAGGATAAATGGAGTTGATGAAAGTTGAAGGACTGAGCTGCATTCAAAAGAGAGATAACAAGGTGTAGAGCTGGATGAACACAGCAGGCCAAGCAGCATCAGAGGAGCAGGAAGGCTGACGTTTCGGGGGAAATGGGGGAGGGGAAGGGGGTTCTGAAATAAATAGGGAGAGAGGGGGAGGCGGATAGAAGATGGATAGAGGAGAGGATAGGTGGAGAGGAAACAGACAGATCAAAGAGGCGGGGATGGAGCCAGTAAAGGTGAGTGTAGGTGGGGTGGTAGGGAGGAGATAGGTCAGTCCAGGGAGGACGGACAGGTCAAGGGGGCGAGATGAGGTTAGTAGGTAGGAAATGGGGGTGCGGCTTGAGGTGGGAGGAGGGGATAGGTGGGAGGAAAAACAGGTTAGGGAGGCAGGGATGAGCTGGACTGGTTTTGGGATGCGGTAGGGGGAGGGGAGATTTTGAAACTTGTGAAATCCACATTGATACCATTGGGCTGCGGGGTTCCCAAGAGGAATATGAGTTGCTGTTCCTGCAACCTTCGGGTGGCATCATTGTAGCACTGCAGGAGGCCCGGGATGGACATGTCATCTGAGGAATGGGAGGGGGAGTTGAAACGGTTCGCGACTGGGATGTGCAGTTGTTTATTGCGAACCGAGCGTAGGTGTTCTGCAAAGCGGTCCCCAAGCCTCCGCTTGGTTTCCCCGATGTAGAGGAGGGCACAACGGGTACAGAGGATGCAGTATACCACATTAGCAGATGTGCAGGTGAACATCTGCTTGTGTTTTAATTTGAAACACCTTGATTTGCATTCTCAATTTTAAAACAGCTGGATTGTTTCTCATTGATAAGATCAACCTTTTTCAGATGAGCTGGCTTTTAACGTGACTAATTGTCAACCCCAGTCCTGTTGAAAGCAGCCAAAGAAACACAATTTTTAGTTGAAGCTCCTAGTCAAAAGTTAAAAGAGTGATTTTTACCTCACTTACTTCGACATTGGGTTATTTTTATTGAACCTGTAATGTGTGTACTGTGGTCATTAATTGCACAATCAATTTTTAAGACAGAATAAAAACTGAAAGAACTGCAGATGCTGTAGATCAGGAACAAAAATAGAAGTTGCTGGAAAAACTCAGCAGGTCTGGCAGCATCTGTGAAGAAAAATCAGAGTTAACATTTTGGACCCGGTGACCCTTCCTCAGAACAGAGCTTTTCCAGCAACTTCTGTTTTTGTTCCAATTTTGAAGACAGTCTTGGAATGGGTAATTACAGTGTGATGATGGATTGCGTTTTAATGAAGCTATGCACTGTTATTTGCAATTTAGCTCATCAGAGTGGTGAATACAATAAGATTCCATTGGGACAGGTGATTGGCTGTTGACTGATGTCAGAATAGAAGTGACCTTGAGTGAAAACATTTATCCTAAGATCATAAGACCTTCCAGTTAGTTGTACATTCAGGGTTAATGTCTTTCAGAAAATTCAGTATGTTTTATACCGGATAATCTTAATGCAGTGACAGCTGAAAGATACTTTGTTCTAAGTATCTGAGACAACAGGGTGTAGAGCTGGATGACCAAACAACTGCACCTCCCAGTCGCGAACCATTGCAACTACCCCTCCCATTCCTCAGACGACATGTCCATCCTGGGCCTCCTGCAGTGCCACAACGATGTCACCCGAAGGTTGCAGGAACAGCATCTCATATTTCGCTTGGGAACCCTGCAGCCCAATGGTATCAATGTGGACTTCACAAGCTTCAAAATCTCCCCTCCCCCTACCGCATCCCAAAACCAGCCCAGCTCATCCCCGCTTCCGTAACCTGTCCTCCTACCTATCCCCTCCTCCCACCTCAAGCCCCACCCCATCTCCCACCTACTAGCCTCATCGCGCCTCCTTGACCTGTCCGTCCTCCCTGGATCGACCTATCTCCTCCCTAACTCCCCAGCTACACTCACCTTTACTGGCTCCAACCCCGCCTCCTTGACCTGTCTGTCTCCTCTCCACCTATCTTCTCCTCTATCCATCTTCTGTCCGCCTCCTCCTTTCTCCCTATTTATTTCAGAACCTCCTTCCCCTCTCCATTTCTGAAGAAGGGTCTGGACCTGAAATGTCAGCTTTCCTGCTCCTCTGATGCTGCTTGGCCTGCTGTGTTCATCCAGCTCTACACCTTGTTATCTGAGATTTTCCAGCATCTGCAGTTCCTACTATCACTGAGCTAGTGCGCTGGCTTGGAGAAATTATCCAATTAGGCACTCTGGTGTTAGAGAATTCAAAATGAAATCTGATGAATAGCAGATAGTAACTTGCAATTGGTAGTTTGATATGAATAAAGCAGCCTGAGTTCACTGTAGCTTTGAAATGTTTCCCCTAAACTTGCATGCGGATGATTTTTCTTCCTTTCTAATCCAATCTAATTCTGTCCCAAATGCTGATTTGAGATTCCTGTACTCTACAGTACTATGTTCTATCAGCTAATTCAGAACAGATGAGGGAATTCTGGTCTGTATGGCTTTAAACTGCAATGGGTACTATGCTTTGTAGCCCACAGAGGCACTTAATGGGTTTTAATGTTGCAGTCTTGTGGCGCAATGGTAGTGGATCAAGAGACCCTGGATTGTAATCCCACCTGCTTCAGATGTATGTGAACATCTCTGTTCAGGTTGATTAGAAAAATAGATTAGCATTGTAGCTGGAACATATTTTGAAGGATGCTGCAGTGTAACATTTAAATTTCCACGTGGGAAGAACAAGTATCTAGAGTTAAGTTTCTCTGAATCAGCAATTTCCTGTCTATTAATATTTCCTTGGAATTTGTTCCTTACTGTGGACATGACCAGTGTGGGCTGGGAGAGACATAGATGATGTCAGTTTTTCAATAATGAATTTAGTTGAAACCTTGTGTGTTTGTTTATATACAAGTACATCTGTAAAACTGAAAAATTACTATAGTTGCACTTTTGTTGTGAATACATTTAGATTGGTCCAAAGTTGCCACAGAAATACATTCTGCAAATTTTCTTAGGCTTGGGTTGCTATGGATAGTGTGGAATACTTCTATTTCAAAGACACCACTCAGTTGTGTTACGAATGACGCTCAAAGATCATTGTACACCTGGGACATGTATGCAGTGTGACTGGGACATAAATGCAGACACTGATTTTGGAGGAAAAAAGGAACAACTGCAGATGCTGGAAACATGAAACAGAAATGCAATTGCTGGAGAAACTCAACAGGTCTGGCAATATCTTTGGAGAGAAAGCAGAGTTAATTGGGTTCCAGAGTTTCGGTCTAGCGACCCTTCTTCATTTCTGATTAGTGGCTGTTTATCCCTTTTCAGTGCCAGGGTCCGTGATGTCTTGGATTGTGTTTTCGGGATCCTTAAGGGAGAGGGGGAGCAGCCCCAAGTCGTGGTCCACATAGGTAGGAAAAGGGATGGGGATGTAAGACAGAAATTCAAGGAGCTAGGGTGGAAGCTTGGAGCTCGAACAAACAGAGTTGTTATCTCTGGTTTGTTACCCGTGCCACGTGCTAGCGAAGTGAGGAATAGGGAGAGAGAGCAGTTGAACACGTGGCTACAGGGATGGTGCAGGAGGGAAGGATTCAGATACCTGGATAATTGGGGCTCATTCTGGGGTAGGTGGGACCTCTACAAACAGGATGGTCTACACCTGAACCAGAGGGGTACCAATATCCTGGGGGGGAAATTTGCTAATGCTGTTGGGGAGGATTTAAACTAATTCAGCAGGGGGATGGGAACCTGATTTGTAGCTCCAGTGCACAGGAGGTTGAGAGTAGTGAGGTCATGAATAAGGTTTCAAGGTCGCAGGAGTGTACCGGCAGGCAGGAAGGTGGTTTGAAGTGTGTCTACTTCAATGCCAGGAGCAACGGGAATAAGGTGGGTGAACTTGCAGCATGGGTTGGTACCTGGGACTTCGATGTTGTGGCCATTTCGGAGACATGGATAGAGCAGGGACAGGAATGGTTGTTGCAGGTTCCGGGGTTTAGATGTTTCAGGAAGATCAGGGAAGGTGGTAAAAGAGGGGGAGGTATGGCATTGTTAGTCAAGGACAGTATTACGGTGGCAGAAAGGACGTTTGATGAGGACTCGTCTACTGAGGTAGTATGGGCTGAGGTTAGAAACAGGAAAGGAGAGGTCACCCTGTTGGGAGTTTTCTATAGGCCTCCAAAAAGTTCCAGAGATGTAGAGGAAAAGATTGCAAAGATGATTCTGGATAGGAGCGAAAGTAACAGGGTAGTTGTTATGGGGAACTTTAACTTTCCAAATATTGACTGGAAACGCTATAGTTCGAGTACTTTAGATGGGTCAGTTTTTGTCCAATGTGTGCAGGAGGGTTTCCTGACACAGTATGTAGATAGGCCAACAAGAGGCGAGGCCACATTGGATTTGGTACTGGGTAATGAGCCAGGCCAGGTGTTAGATTTGGAGGTAGGTGAGCACTTTGGTGATAGTGACCACAATTCGGTTATGTTTACTTTAGCGATGGAAAGGGATCGGTATATACCGCAGGGCAAGAGTTATAGCTGGGGGAAAGGCAATTATGAGGCGATGAGGCAAGATTTAGGATGCATAGGATGGAGAAGGAAACTGCAGGGGCTGGGCACAATTGAAATGTGGAGCTTGTTCAAGGAACAGCTACTGCGTGTCCTTGAGAAGTATGTACCTGTCAGGCAGGGAGGAAGTGGTCAAGCGAGGGAACCGTGGTTTACTAAAGAAGTTGAATCTCTTGTCAAGAGGAAGAAGGAGGCTTATGCAGAGATGAGGCGTGAAGGCTCAGTTAGGGTGCTTGAGAGTTACAAATTAGCCAGGAAGAACCTAAAGAGAGAGCTAAGAAGAGTTAGGAGGGGACATGAGAAGTCTTTAGCAGGTAGGATCAAGGAAGACCCTAAAGCTTTCTATAAGTATGTCAGGAATAAAAGAATGACTAGAGTAAGATTAGGACCAGTCAAGGACAGTAGTGGGAAGTTGTGCGTAGAGTCCGAAGAGATCGGAGAGGCGCTAAATGAATATTTTTCGTCAGTATTCACACAGGAAAAAGACAATGTTGTCGAGGAGAATACTGAGATACAGGCTATTAGACTAGACGGGATTGAGGTTCATAAGGAGGAGGTGTTAGCAATTCTGGAAGGTGTGAAATAGATAAGTCCCCTGGGCCGGATGGGATTTATCCTTGGATTCTCTGGGAAGCTAGACAGGAGATTGCAGAGCCTTTGGCTTTGATCTTTATGTCGTCATTGTCTACAGGAATAGTGCCAGAAGACTGGAGGATAGCAAATGTTGTCCCCTCGTTCAAGAAGGGGAGTAGAGACAACCCTGGTAATTATAGACCAGTGAGCCTTACTTCGGTTGTGGGTAAAGTGTTGGAAAAGATTATAAGAGATAGGATTTATAATCATCTAGAAAGGAATAATTTGATTAGGGATAGTCAACACGGTTTTCTGAAGGGTAGGTCGTGCCTCACAAACCTAATTGAGTTCTTTGAGAAGGTGACCAAGCAGGTGGATGAGGGTAAAGCGGTTGATGTGGTGTATATGGATTTCAGTAAAGCGTTTGATAAGGTTCCCCACAGTAGGCTATTGCAGAAAATACGGAGGCATGGGATTGAGGGTGATTTAGCGGTCTGGATCAGAAATTGGCTAGCTGTAAGAAGACAGAGGGTGGTGGTTGATGGGAAATGTTCATCCTGGAGTTCAGTTACTAGTGGTGTACCTCAAGGATCTGTTTTGGGGCCACTGCTGTTTGTCATTTTTATAAATGACCTGGATGAGGGCGTAGAAGGATGGGTTAGTAAATTTGCGGATGACACTAAAGTCGGTGGAGTTGTGGATAGTGCGGAAGGATGTTGCAGGTTACAGAGGGACATAGATAAGCTGCAGAGCTGGGCTGAGAGGTGGCAAATGGAGTTTAATGCGGAAAAGTGTGAGGTGATTCACTTTGGAAGGAGTAACAGGAATACAGAGTACTGGGCTAATGGTAAGATTCTTGGTAGTGTGGATGAGCAGAGAGATCTCGGTGTCCATGTGCATAGATCACTGAAAGTTGCCACCCAGCTTGATAGCGTTGTTAAGAAGGCGTACGGTGTGTTAGGTTTTATTGGTAGAGGGATTGAGTTTCGGAGCCATGAGGTCATGTTGCAGCTGTACAAAACTCTGGTGCGGCTGCACTTGGAGTATTGTGTACAGTTCTGGTCACCGCATTATAGGAAGGATGTGGAAGCATTGGAAAGGGTGCGGAGGAGATTTACCAGGATGTTGCCTGGTATGGAGGGAAGGCCTTATGAGGAAAGGCTGAGGGACCTGAGGCTGTTTTCGTTCGAGAGAAGAAGGTTAAGAGGTGACTTAATAGAGACGTACAAGATGATCAGAGGATTAGATAGGGTGGACGGTGGGAGCCTTTTTCCTTGGATGGTGATGGCTAGCACGAGGGGACATAGCTTTAAATTGAGGGGTGATAAATATAGGACAGAAGCTAGAGGTAGGTTCTTTACTCAGAGAGTAATAAGGGCGTGGAATGCCCTGCCTGCAAAAGTAGTAGACTCGCCAACTTTAAGGGCATTTAAATGGTCATTGGAAAAACATATGGATGATAATGGAATAGTGTAGGTTAGATGGGCTTAGATTGGTTAGATTGGTTTCACAGGTCGGTGCAACATCGATGGCCGAAGGGCCTGTACTGCGCTGTCATGTTCTGTGTTCTGTGTTCTGTTTTTTGTTATTGATTTTCAAATTGCCTTTAAAAAGATTGAAAATACCAGTATTTTTAAAGATACCAATGATCAGACAGTGGTTTACAGGATCCAAGCGATCAAACAGTGGTTTACAGGATCCAAGCAAGTTTCTCCTTTTGCAGGATGTGGGCATAATGGTTAGGTCTTGTTGGAGAAGACACTTCGCAAAGAGAGGCGAAGATGGTCATGAGGTTGAGTTGACTGGAGCTAATGGTGTCTAACTCTTAATACTCAATCCAATGGTAAAGCTGTCTAAGTGTTACAGAGTTGGGTATTGTATTTGTGGATTGAAAGGCAGGACCTTAGAATTAGTTTGCAAAATGATAGAGGACACTACGTGGTCCCTTTGAAAGATGATATATTCTTTTAGGATGGGAGATTTAAAAAAAAATGTGTGTAGACAGCAGCAGATGCACAGAGTTCTTGAAATTGAAACATTGTGTCAAAAGGCTATACTGATAGCAGGCAAAGCAGCATTTTTAGCAAAACAACAGGGTTTTGAATTTAGCTAATTAAATTTAAACGAGGCTCTGGATACCAAAACTCAGTTAAATTTCAATCTGATGGTTTTGACAACCTAAAACTAATCCTATTGAAAGAAATTAATAGGTCATCAAGGATATTAAAATAGAGGGTGTTTGAAAATTGATGTGAGAGAGACCAGCTCTCAACAGCCATCAACTCTAAAGAAAGAGAAAGTCACTGACTCTCTCAGAAATCTCAATAAAGGTACTACAGCACTCTTAATTGATATTCCTGACACACGAATTTGATGGAGGAAGGCGTTCCTGACTGGAGAACAGTGGAGAAGGCAAAGAACAATTTGGAACCCTTATCCTGGCTGTAATTTTTGAGAGACTAAGTTTTAATTTATTTTTCTTATTATTTTGGCTTATATAAGTGGGACCTATGTTTATTGGAACAGCATACCATTAGAATTTTGTTTTATTTGGGAATAGTTAGTAGTTAAGGGCAGAATTGTTCAGTTTGTTAGTTGTTCTGGTAATTTGTCAACTGTTAGAGTTAGATAAATAAATTGTTACTTGTTACTTATAAAGTGAGTATCATGGATTTCTTTCATTTAAGCACTGCTTTATAACACACTGGGGATGAGAGGCAGATTATACCACTTTTCACACTTTCTTTAACAGATTACGAGGCAAGGTGAGCTTCTCTGGGTGTTTCAGTTTTAGTTATCAGAGGGGTGTTGACCACTAAGTGAACCAAGAAATTGGGAATGTATTGGGGTTGGAATGGTATTAAGGATGGTATGAGGTTGAATTTACTTGAGCTTCCGATATTTACTTTTTCGTACCTCATTCAACGCAAGTGATTGAGCAGCAAATCGCTGAACTTTCTTCATTCAAATCCTGTGCAGGAATTATGTTTGCTTGATTCCAGCTCCACATTTAATATTCTATTTTTGGTGTAAAATCAGATCTCTGTTCTCCCAAGAAGGTTCTGTTGGTGTACCAGCCATTGATCTTGTTAGTTCATTTAGTAAAGTGGTTAAATTCATAGGTTGCAGTTTTGTTTACTATCAGGCAAAATACTAAATCAAAGATAAATGATCAGAAGAATGTACTTAAAAATTTGCCTCTCACTTGTTTGAGGTTGTCTAGATCTGCAAGTGAACAGTATATTATGTACAGATGGTGTTGTGCTCTCAGCACCAGAGGTCCTCCAGCTTTTATTTCAGTACTTGGTGGATAAGATGGCAATATTTGTGTTGTCCAGTACGTTTTTGGTTTTCTGAATGTCACTCCTTCATTGGTAGCAGCATACAGTGGCTCCTAAATTAATTGAACATTTGCGTCACTTGTAGAATATAAAGGACATGCTGGAGAAACTTGGTGACCAAATTGAGGATATTCATGAGAATCAGCCTGATGCCCTTCTTGAAGCTTCTGCAGCTGAGGTTGTCCAAATAGGTGACACATTGACGCAACTTCATGCAGAATGGGATCGAGTGAACAGAATGTATAATGATCGCAAAAGGTAAGGGAACAATACCATGTGTTGGTAGAGGGTCAGCAAGTTTAATTTTATACTGTTTCAGTACTTGGGTGCTGTATAGATAATGTAATGAAAAATTTAACAGTTAACTTTTTAGTTCTCTTGTGAACTTTAATTTGTTGAAAGAGCATGGAAATTTTGATGATGGTTCAATTAGTTTTGCTGCTGAGTCATATGGAGAGAAAATGGTCTCGTGCAGGCTGCCGTGGTTGTCACCAGTTGGAGAGATGTTAGAGATGTTCAGTTGGTGTCAATGTTCTTAGTCTGGAGAAATGAAAAGATTCAACTTCTGAATGTGAACTTGAAGTTGGTTCTGATGAGCAGCAAATTGCTGGTGGACATTTCAAATAAAGCTGAGAGAATTTTATAAGTAACTGATGAGGAAACTTTGTGCTCTAAGAGTTCTCTTGGTGAATCCTAATCAATTTAGTATTATACTGATAAACATTTCTAGCAGAAAGCTGAGAGAGCAATTGAAATTTTTGATATCCCCTATAACCTACTAGGAAGGTCAGCTCAAAGCTCAGAGAATGAAAATGAGATTCTTTTGTTGAATTAAACAGTTGTTCTACAAAATACAGACTTCAAAAAAATACGCTGAATGACAGGAAGAGGGTGTGCCAAAGAAGATAGAGCAAACCAGCGAGAGCAGTGCAGCCATATTCAGAGGGTAACAAGGTGAATAATCTGAAATCTTATTGGATGTGGATAACTGAAATAATGAGTTTGGGAGTAAGGAAACGAAACAGGAATGAGGGTTAACTAAAATTTTTGGATTGCACAGTGATTTAGAGTTGTATTAAATGTACGGATCAGAGGAATGATCCAGAGGTTCTGGTGGATTAATTAACAAAACTGGCAGCACATCATTATGTTGTACTAAGAAGAAAATTGACAAATTAAAAACTGGGAAACTTTACCATTGGATTGCAATCCAAATCTAACAGATTATTTCAGGTATTAACCTAATTCCTCTGGAGCACTGTTGGTATTTAAGATAACCTAATTGCAGTACATGTGCTTTGCTTTTATAGGTAGTGTATGGTAAGAAAGATCATTCTGGGATTTGAGATCTTAACTGGAAGGAAATGTTCAAGAAGTTTGTTTCCTTTGAAGAAGAAGGGACTTGGAAATGATAATAATGCATTCTTTTAAGATTATGAAAGGAATAATGATAAGTGACAAGTAACATTAGCATCACGTAACTGTCAGGCAATGCCAATCTCCAACAAGCATGAATCTGTTCGTCTCCCCCTAGTGTTCAATAGCATTACCATCCCTGAAACCTTGACTATCAGCATCCTGGAAGTTGTGATTGAACAGAAAATGAACTGGACCAAATATACGTATACTGTGATTACAAGAGCAGATCAGAGGCTAGGCATTGTATGTAACTCACCTCCCGTCTGCACAGTGCCTGTTCATCATTTACAAGGCAAAGGCCAGGAGTGTGATGGAATACTCTGCATTTGTCTGGTTGGGTGCAGCTGCAGCAGCATTTGAGAAGCTCATCACCATCCAAGTTAAGATAATAGTTTATGTTAGAAATTTGTTTAAGTGTCTCAGGAAAAGAAGCTAGTTGAAGAAAATAGCATTTAGTGAATGTATAGAAATTCACTGAGAAAGGAAATGGTTGAGCAAGAACTGTTAGTGTGGAGTTACTGGAACATTTTTATTGAGGTTTGGGAATTTGTAAGAATTTTATTGTGGAAGACAGGGTAGTGTGAGCTTGAATTCTTTTCTGAACGTTTGTAATGAAGTCTTTCCAACTTTTTGGCCAATGTAGTATAGTTCATATATATAGTCCATGTAATATCTAATAATTGTTTTATTCCTTGTGTTAAAAGTAAACTGACAGACTCTTGTGAATGTATTCAGTAACATATCTCCCTAGTTTACAAAAGAAGTTAGGATCTAACAAGCCAGGTTTTACTCTGGGATCTGACCTCTCCAGCATTGAAATCAACTACGGTGATGACATTGCAAGATGTTTTATATTTCAATAAACTCATCTTTCATTCAAGGAAATTCTAATAAGTATAGACCTAACCTGTTCAGTCTTCATAAGATAACCGTTTTATCCCAGGTATGAATCAAGTGGAGGCACACTGAGAGCCTTTGGTGAACTTAACCTCTAGTAACATCTCAGTGAATTTACACTAAAACTGTTGCAGTTCTGTTTTTAATAACTATCCAATATCCTATGCGCTAAAAGCAATGTCCAGCTCTGGCCTTAAACTAAACGTTACTAAACCAAACAAGTATTAATGACTTGGATGAGGAAATTGATTGTGCTGTTGTCAGGTTTGCAGATGACAGAAAAATAGATGGGAAGGCTTGTGGTGAGGATGACGCAGAATCTGCAGAGGGATGTAGATAGGTTAAGTGATTGGACAAAAACTTAGCAGATGAAATATAATGTGGGGGAATGTGAGGTTATGCACTTTGGTAGGAAAAATAGAGGAGCTGAATATTATTTAAATGGAGCAAGACTACAGAAAGCTATGGAAAGCAGAGGAATTTTGGGAGTCCTCGTGCATGAATCACAAAAGGCTAGCATCCAGTTTCAGTGGTTAGTAGGGAAGGCAAATGGAATGTTGGCCTTTATTTCAAATGAAATGGAATGTAAAAGTAGGGAGGGTTTGTTAAAACATACAAAGCACTGATCAGACCACACCTGGTATACAGTGAAACAATTTTGAGTCCCTTATCTAAGGAAAGATATATTGGCATTGGAGGCAGTCTAGAGAAGGTTTACTAGGCTGATACCAGCGTTGGAGTATGGATGGACCCTCTTATGAGGAATTGAAGCATATAGGTTTCTTAAGGGGCATGACCGGCTAAATGCTGAGAGGGTGTTTCCCCTCATTAGCAAGTCTAAAAACAGAGGGCATAGTCTCAGAAAAAAGGGATACCAATCTAAGACTGAAATGAGGAGGGATTTATTTTCTCAGAGTGTTGACTGTTTTTGGAACTTCTTGCTGCGTAGAACTGAGGGGAAAAAGTCATTGTGTATATTTAAGACTGAGCTAGATAGATTCTGAAACAAAAACAGCAGGTCTGGCAGCATTTGTGGAAAGAAAGCAGAATTAACATTTTCAGCCCAGTGACCCTTCTGAACCTCATGTAAAGATTGTTTCAGATTTCCAGCCTCCGCAGTTCTTTGTTTCATTATAGATAGATTCTTGATCAGTAGGGGAATCGAGGGTTACGGAGAAAAGGCAGGAAAATGGGCCTGGGCAATATTGGATCAGCAATGATCTTTTTGTACGGCAGAGCAGGCTCGAGGGACCGAAAGATCTACTCCTGTTCCTGTTTCTTATGGTCTTATGGAGAGTTTGTATTGGGCCTGTACTCGTTGGAATATAAAAGTATGAGGGGTGACCTTATTGAAACGTACAAGATTCTTAGGGGACTTGGGGTCAATGCAGAGAGGTTGTTTCTTCTTGTGGGACAGTCTGAGATGACAGGACATAATCTTAGAATAAGGGGCTGCAAATCAGAGATGAAGAGAAATTTCTTCTGAGAGTAGTGAAACTAAAATTCTTTACTAAGGAGGGCTGTTGAGGCTGGGTCATTAAGTATATTCAAGGCCGAGATGGATTTTTAATCGGTAAGGGAATCCAGGGTTATAGGGGAAAGACAGGAAAGTGAAGATGAGGGTTATCTGATCTGCCACTTCAATTCCTTTGTCCTGTGACCTTATTAGTAAGCAGGTTTGAATGAAACAGATTTGTTTGATAACCTATGTGACTATAACAAAGACAAAGCAATAGTCCTTATCCTTACCACTACTTCTCTCGACTCGTCCACTGTCTTTAAATTAGACTGCTTTTTCAATAAGTATGAATTTCATCAAACTAAATATTTGTCTTCAGTCACAAAAAGAGATATTGCTGGAGTTCTGTGTTTGTTATTTACTGTCTTCAGCCCCTGCAGTATCTTAGTTCTCTGGCAACTGTCTGAGATTGAATCACATCATTCGCAACCTTGGTGTCTTATTTAACCTTGAGATAAGTCTCCAATCTTGTCTCCATCAGAAAGACTTTTTATTTCCCTCTTCATAATCAAGTAGCTCTGCCCCTACTTCAGATCCTCTGCTGCTGAAACTTTGATCTGTGCCTTTGTTACCTCTAGGATTGACTTTTCCAGTGCTCTCTTGGCTGACATTTCAAAGTCTACCCTCTTTAAACTGGAATTCTTCTTCATGGCTATCAGCTATGTTCACGCTGATCTATTCTGGTTCCTAGTGAAGGAGTTCTTCTACATTAAGCTATTATCTTTGATGGAAAAATCACCTCATTTCCTCCTCTTATCTCTGTAATCTCCTCTAGCTCTACAACCCTTTTATCTGGACTGCTGTACCTCTGGATTTTTGAATAGCCCCTCTTTGAGTTCTCCATCATCTGGTTGTGCCTTCAGCTGTCTGGGGCCCTAGCTCTGGATTACCTGTTATTCGCTCACAGGATGTTGGCGCCTCTGGCTAGGCCAGCATTATTGTCCATCCTTAATTAAGATTCAACTAATTCATTTGAGAATGAAGTTGAGAGTCAACCACATTGCTGGGCCGGACTAGGTAAGGATGACACCTTTCCTTCCCTTAAGGACATTAGTGAACCAGATGGGTTATTTTGACAATCGGCAATAGTTTCGTGGTCAACATTAGATGATGATGCAAGGGTATGCGTAAGGTCCTTAGTACCAGATTCTTTATTGAATTCAAATTCCACCATCTGCCGTGGCAGGATTTGAACGAGGGACCCCGGAACTTTAGCTGAGGTCCTGGAAAATAGTCCAGCAATAATTCCACTAGACCATTGCCTCCCCACTTTGCTCTCTCTCCCATTTTTTCTTTTTTAGATACTTGTTAAAAACTAACCTTTTTGAACAAGTTTTGGTCATAGATCTTAATAGTTATTTTTATGTGACTTGGTGTAAAAATTTACTTCCTGACACACCAATCACGTGCCTTGGACCATTTATTGAATCAAAGACACTACATAAATACGATTTGTTGGTAGGCTCATGGTGAGTGATGACTGAATGTGGGAATTTCTACAGGTAAAACAAGAAATGTGTTACATATTAGAATGATGAACTGCACAGACAGAGGCCTTCTCGCCCAACAAGTCTCTACATATTCTCTAATGCCAAAAGCAGCAGTATAGATATTTCTGAGGAAGTCCTGTTGCATTTGGTTTAGTGAGTAAACCAAGCTTCAAAATGGAGTGTTTCTCTTGATCTGTTTAAGGTTTTTCAGTCTCTGGGGTTTATGTGACTGTTAAAAAATCTAACTCTGAGATGTGAAACTTCTGTCTTTTTGCAGCTGTTTTGACAAGGCTGTGGAAGAATGGCGACAATTTCACTGTGACTTAAATGACCTGAATCAGTGGGTGATGGAAGCTGAGCAGTTACTGTCTGTTGCCCGAGACCGAAATGGTAGTCTGGATTTGGAGGAAGCCAGGATTCACCAACAGGTGAGATTCTTGGCATTCATTCTCCTCATACATTGAAAAGTATGAACAAACCTGCAAATTTCCTACAGCTTTGTTTGAAGTGGAGATTGCATCCCACAAGCTTGTTATTGGATGTCATTTTGTATGAAACTGCTTCCTTCACCATGGATCTGGATACTTAACTCCTTGAAATTGCAGAGTTGAGCATTTAAGAAAGCACAGCAAAACCATGTGACTGCCTTTCCCATTTCACCTGGAGCCATAGAGTCATTACAGCATGGAAACAGGCCCTCAGGCTAACCGGTCCATGCTGACCATAATGTTGTAACTATATCCGCATCCACCATTTCCTTTGGAAGTTCATTCTACACACGAACTACTCCTTGTAAAATAAAAAAATTGTCCCTCATGTCTTTTTTAAATCTTTCTCTTCTCACCTTAAAAATATGCCTCCCAGTCTTGAAATGCCCCACCGTAGGGAAAAAGACACCTGCCGTTTATCTTATCAATACCCCTCATTATTTTTTAAACCTATATAAGGTCACCCATCAATCTCCTACGCTCCAGTGAAAAAAATAGTCCCAGCTTATCCAGCCTCTTCTTATACCTCAAATCCTCCATTCTGGCAACAACCTGAGCGGGGAGGGTGACGGGTGTTACAACACCTCAGTTGGTGGGGAATTCTCTCTCTTGTCGGGTGGAGAGTGTTTTCTCTCTTGCTCTATGTGGGAGGGGGGTTTGTCTGTCTCTCTAGGGAAGGTTCTCCCTTGGGGGAGGGTTGTCTTTCTGTCTGTCTCTCTTTCACGGGGATGTTTTTGTCAGTTTCCCTTTCTGCATGTTTCTCTCTCCCTTTCCCTCTTGCTCAGGGTCTCGCTTCTTTCTTATATAAAATTAAAACATGGTACTGGACACCGTCAACACCTCTGGAGGTCAGTATTTGTGGAGAGAAACAAAATTAACATTTAAAGCCCGTGACCTTCGCAGAGCCAAACAGCACAGTAGGCGACTTGACTCATGTGCCTGTGCGAACAATTTTAAACAGCTCATTGATCAGTCCCCCTCCCTTCTCAACATTGTTTCAACTGCTGAGTTAAGTCTCTTTGAAAGTGTTTTCATCAGAATCCCTCTCCCTTTCCTTGTACCATAGGAACACCTTTTCTTTGTCTTCATTATTTCATAGAACAGTTACGTGACAGAAGGAGGCTATGCAGCCTCTTGTGTTTGTGCAGTTCTTTGGAGGAACATTTTGCCTAGTGGCATTTCTGTCTTTCTTCTCTATAATGTACAGAATTTTTCTCTTCATATTGTGGTCCAATTTCGTTTTGAAAATTATGATTGTATCTAAGGTTTTGGAGTAGATTTGTAGCTCGGGTTGTGGGTGTTGAGGTTGGTTAGCTCGCCGAGCTGGTTTGTTGTTCCGCAGACATTTTGTTACCGTGCTTGGTAACATCCTCAGTGCAGCCTCTGATGAAGCGTCGGTGTGTTTTCCCGCCTGGCTTTTAAAATCTAGGGTCTCTTGCGATGGATTGCCTCACTTCCGGGTTTCCTCTGTAGTTGAATGTATATGAGGTGGAGTTCAATGTGTTTATTAATAGCCTGCTTCGTGGAGTGCCATGCTTCCAGGAATTCTTGTGCTTGTCTCTAGCGACTTCACAATGTCAGGCTTTATATTCTGTATTCTAATTAGTCCCTGCATAAAAATATATTTCGCCATGTTGATATTGCTTCTTTTGGTAATCACCCTAATTCAGTATATCCTTGATGTTTCCACCAATGGGGAAGGTTGATCTGTCTAACTGTTCTGACCATACATGATTTTGAACACTGAGATCTCCTCTCAGTCAGATCTTTTCCAAGAAGGACAGTGCCAACTTCCTAAACTATCCAGTTAATTGAAGTTCTTCAGCCCTGGAAACATTCTAATGGCCTTAACACCTTCTTGTCCAGTCTAAAGTGTAGTGCCCAGAACTGAATGTAATAGTCTAGTTCAGTCTAATCTGAACTAGTGTTTGATGTGATTAATGACGACTTCCTTCCTTTTGTATTCTATGCGCCGATTTATGAAGTCCAGGATCCCATTTGCTTTGCTTTAGTAACGATGCTCTGAAACCATACTACCATCTCCAATGACTTGCAGGCATATAAACCTAGGTCCCTTGGCTTCTGCACCCACAAGATATATTGCTTGTGTTAAATTTCATCTGTCAGTCATTCGTCCATTCCATTAACTTGTCTGTGTCCTTATGAAGTTTAACACTGTCTTCCTCACCATTCACAATACTTCTAAATTTTGTATCATCTATAAATTTTTGAAGTTTTGCCTTGCACACCAAATCTGTATAATTAATATTAAGAAATACAGGGGACCTAATTCTGATCATTGAGGGTATCTGCTTGAAACCTTCTGTAGTGATTGAAGTGAGATCAGCCAGGTGGACTTCATAGAATAAGAGTCCCCCGATTGGGGTATTAAGCTGGTCCAATAAGGGAGTCCTGGCTGACTGACAGACAGAAAGAAAGAAGAGTGTCAGAGGTTCTTTTCACTCTGAGAGCTGGCTCTGAAGAAGCTGGATCTGTGCCAAGGACTTTCTACGGATCAATAAAGAATGACTTGATGATGAGATACCGACCTCTGTGGAGTTATTTCCCCTCCCTCGAGTCTGAAAAGCAATTGTTCACCGCATTCCTGATTTTGTATCCAGGTTGCTATGTTTCCTTTTTCTTCATTAAGTTCTAACTTGCTTCAGAAATCTGTTGGTAGCACTTTTAAACATCTTTAGGAGAAGTCCTTGTACATCACATAAGTTATGTTATCACCATCTGCCTCCTTTGTTACCTTATCAATCCCTTGCTAACATTCATTGATGAAATTGTATTCAGTCAATGACTGTTGATTGCATCCCAAATTGCTTCCTAAGGTTAAATAACTGGCATGTAATTGCAAGGGTTGATCTTTATCTTTCGATTTAAATAAGGAAGTAACAGTTTAAATTCTCTCGTACCCTGGCACCACCTCTGATTCTAAGGAAAATTAATAAATTATGGCCAGTATCTCTGCAGTTTCCCAGCTTACTTTCCACTTTGGTTGTATCTCATCCAGTCCTTGTGCTTTATCAATTTTGCATTTAGCCAACCTAATAACTTCCTTTTATCAATTTTTAACTTGTCATGTGTCTCAGCTTTCTTATCTTTAACTATGACTTTGACAGCATTTTATTTTTTGGTGAAGACAGATGTGAATTATTCAGTTAACACCTCAACCACGTATCATGCGTAAATCCTCATTTAGGCCCCAAATTGGTTCCACTGTTCCTTTTGCTGTGTATACACTTATGCAGGACTTTTGGATTTCCTTTTATGTCAGTTGCCAGTTTCTTCTTAGTTCTCTCTTTGCTTTTCTTTAATTGTTTCTGCAGTTCTCCTCTGAACCTTGTATTTTGAGCTGGATGCACCATTATATTATACATTTGATATCTCTTATGTGCACCTTTTTTCTACTTCATCTTAATTACTATCTTCATCCTGGGATCTCTGGATTTGTTTGCTTTCACGTGCCCCTTGTGGGAATCCCTTCAAAAATTAGTGATTGTTCATTTAAGTTTTATTTGCCAATCTTTCATTTTAATTTATCTGGTTTGTTCTGGTTGGTTGGCTCGCTGAGCTGGTTTGTTGTTCCGCAGATGTTTCATTACCCTGCTGGGTAACATCGTCAGTGCAGCCTCCGATGAAGCGCCGTTGTGTTTTCCCACCTGTTATTTAAACTCTGGTGTCCGTTGAGCTGTTTACTACCTCACTTCCGGTTTTCCTTCGCAATGGACTGTATATGGGGTCGAGCTCTATGTGTTTGTTGATGGCTTTCTTCATGGAGTACCAGGCTTCTAGGAATTCCCGTGCTTGTCTCTGCTTTGCTTGTCCCAGGATCTTGGTGTTGTCCCAGTCGAATTGGTGGTTTTCCTTATCCATGTAGATAGAGATGAGGGAGTATTGGTTGTGTCTTTTTGTAACCAATTGATGCTCGTGTACCCTTGTTGTTAATTTCCATCCTGTTTGTCCAATGTAGTGTTTGTCACAGTCTCTGCAGGAAATCTTGTATATGACATTGGTCCACAGTGGGTAGTGGGTCTTTGGTTTGGGTGAGCAGTTGTCGTAGGGTTGATGTGGGTTTGTGTGCTACTCTGATGCCCAGTGGTTGTAGGAGTCTTGCGGTCAGTTCAGACGTGTTCCTGATGTAAGGTAGTGAGTTGAGTGTGTCGGGGTGTGTAGTATCTTCCTGGTGTCGTTTGTGTAATAGGCATCTTCTGACCTAGCGGAACAACAAACTAGCTTAGCGAGCCAACCAATCACAACATCCACAAGCCGAGCTACACAGCTACTCTAAAACCTTATCTGGTTTGTGTTTTTCTCACCTCCTTGAAATCGGCTCTGCCCCCAATTATTGTTTTCTGCTTCAAGATTGGTCCTTGTCTATCTGTAGCCAATCTAAACCATCTAATACAATAATCACTGTCAGCTAAATAGTCTTCCTTTGACATTTGATCCACTTGATTCACCTCATTCCTAAGATTCAGATCCAGTAAGTTCCCCATTTTCGGAGGATTGGAAACATGCTGATGTATAAAATTCTTCTGAATGCGTTCCAGAAACTCATGCCTATCTCAGTCCTTTTCTACTACAATCCCAGTCTATATTTGCATGGTTGAAGTACCCATTATAACCTAAGTATAATTCTTGCACTTTTCCATAGTTTTCCTGCTAATTTGTTCCTCTATTTTTCCTACTTGATAGTTCTGTAGATTCTTAGCTCTAACCAGATAGATTCTGACTTTGACCCTGCTGAGAAATGCTCCCTTTCCAACGCTGAAATGTTGTTCTTTATACTGCTTTTCTTCCTCCTCCATTCTTCTTTTTCCTTCTCTATCTTTCCTGAGCAGCTTATACAAGGGAATGTTTACTACTACCCAGACTTGATCATCTTTGAACCAGATCTCTGTTATTATCCACAACCCCATATTCTCACCTAGTATACTTGCATCTAACCAACTTTATATACTATACTCAATGCATTTCATACATACTACTTTAAATGTATAGCATTATAACTTTTTCTGACCCCACTTAATAACTTACTATTTCCTACAGTATGGAAATTGCATAAACTGAACTTCTGCAACCTGACCTTGCATTAATTTTCCTCTTCCCAGAACAATTCTGGCTTACTAAAGAGAGGTGATCAGTCAAGTGGATTGCATTTTATCATGTTCCTAGCCTGTGTCTTCCAGATGGTGAATGCACTTTGTGGAGTCAGATGGTGATTTACTTGTCTAAAGTTCCGAGATTCTGACCTGCTCTTGTAGCCAGAATATTTGTATGACCCCTCCAGTTTGGTTTCTGGTTAATGGTAACTGCAAGGTGTTGATGCTCAGGAACTGAGCCATAACAATGGCAATGAATGACAATGGGAGATTTTTAAAGTCTCTATTGTTGGAAATGCTCAATGCCTGGTTCTGTCATTATGTGGCATGTATGATGCTTGCCACTTCTCAGCTGAAGCCCGAATGTTGCCCAAGTATTGCTGCATGGAGGTAAGCACTTCTTAAGTATTTGAGGCAAATTTATTGGCCCTTAAAAGCACGTTTTTGAAACCAAATAATTGAATTGACGGCACAACTGGCGGTTAATGGGTAAGTTCCTTATTGCCATTATGGAGGCCTGGTTACAAGGAGATCAAAGGTGAAATTAAATGTTCAGGGATATGTAACTTTTCGAAGGGGTCGGCAGGAAGAAAAAGGTGTTGGGGTAACTTTGTTGGTACGGGATGGAGTAAATACGATAGCAAGAAATTATCTTGGATCAGAAAATATAGAACTTAGGATATAACTAGGGGAGAACTAGAATATGACTAGGAAAGAAACTGAGTTAACTTTTCAAGTTTGATATGACACTTCTTCAGAACTTTAGCTGACATTCACCAATCAATAGATAGTAAGAAAGGCAAATGGACGATTGGCCTTTATTTCAAAGAGAATGGCGTATAAAAATAACGAAGTCATGCTAAAACTATACAAATCACTAGTTAGACCACACCAGCCTTGGTCTCCATATGTAAGGAAAGATATATTGTCATTAGAGGCAGTCCAGAGAAGGTTGACTGGGTTGATCCAAGGTATGGAGGGATTTTCTTATGAGAAGAGGTTGAGTAGGTTGGCCTGTACTCATAGAAGAATGTAACCCTATCTTATTGAAGCATAGAAGATTCTTAGGGGACTTGACAATGTAGATACTGAGAGGTTGTTTCCCCTTGTGTAAGAGTCTATGACCAGAGAGCATAATTTCAGAGTGATGGGTTGTCCAAATAGGAGAAGGTGAGGAATTTTCTCCCTCAGACCGTAGTGAATCTGTGGAATTCTTTACTGCAGATTTTGGTGAAAGCTGGGTCATTCAGTATATTTAAGGCTGAGGTAGACAGAATTTTAATCAGTAAGGGAATCAAGGGTTATGGGGACAAAGTAAAGAAGTGGAGTTGAGGATAATCAGGTCTGCTGTAATCATATTGAATGGTGGAGGAGACTTAATGGGCTGAATTATCCATTTTTACTCCTGTTCTAAGGGGTTGTGAATATTGATCATTGTGCAATGATCAGTGAACCTGTCCAGTTCTGACCTTGTATTGGATGGGTGGTTATTAGTGAAGCCAAAAGTAGATTAGGACATGACGTTGAAGAACTATAATGTCCCGGGGCACAGGTGACTGGCCTGCAACAATCGCAACAATTTTTTTTATGCAAAGTAAGACCCAAATCACTGAAGAGCTTTTTGTCATTTTTATTGAGCGGTGAGGCCACACTTGAACAAGTGCTGCCCTGATGTCACTCTCAATTTCAGGAATTCACCTCTTTTGTTCATTTGGATCAAGGCTGGCATGAGGTCAACAGCAGAATGACCCTGGCAACACTCAATCTAAGTGTCTGTGAATGTATTATTATGAGCAGCATCTTGCTTCATACCACTGTTGATGACCTTTTTCATTATTTTGATGATAGCGAGTAGAATGATGGGACAGTAACTGACCAATTTGGATTTGTTCTGCTTAGAACATAGAACTTAGGGCCTGTACTGTGCTGTACAGTTCTTCGGCCCACAATGTTGTGCCGAACTTTTACCCTAAGCCTAAGGTCTATCTAACCTCTACTCCTACCTTATACTATCATCCATATGCCTGTCTAATAGCCGCTTAAATGCCCCTAATGAGGCCGACTCCACTACCCGCTCCGGCAATGCATTCCATGCCCCGACCACTCTCTGAATAAAGAACCTAAACTCTGACGTCTCCCCTGTATCTACCTCCACTCTCTTTAAAACTATGCCCCCTCATAATAGCTACCTCCACCCTAGGAAAAAGTCTCTGGCTGTCCACTTTATCTATACCTCTGATTATTTTGTACACCTCTATCAAGTCACCTCTCATCCTTCGTCGTTCTAAAGAGAAAAGCCCTAGCTCTCTCAGCCTTTCCTCGTAAGGCCTTCCCTCCATTCCAGGCAACATCCTGGTAAATCTCCTCTGCACCGTTTCCAACGCTTCCACATCTTCCCTGTAATGAGGTGACCAGAACTGGACACAGTACTCCAGATGTGGCCGAACCAGGCTTTTGTATAGCTGGAGAATAACTTCACGGCTCTTGAACTCGATCCCTGTATTAATGAAAGCTAACACACCATACGCCTTCTTAACAATTCTATTCACCTGGGTGGCAGCTTTCAGAGAACTGTGGACATGAACCCCAAGATCCCTCTGCTCCTCCACACTGCCAAGAATCTTTCCATTAACCTTGTATTCTGCTTTCAAGTTTGACCTTCCAAAATGAATCACTTCACACTTTTCAGGGTTAAACTCCATCTGCCACTTCTCAGCCCAGCTCTGCATCCGATCAATGTCCCTTTGTAACCTAGAACAGCCCTCCGCACTATCCACAACTCGACCCACCTTCGTATCGTCCGCAAGCTTACTAATCCACCCTTCCACTCCTACATCCAAATCATTTACAAAAATCACAAATAGAAGAGGACCCAGAACAGATCCTTGTGGTACACCACTCGTAACTGAGCACCATGTTGAATATTTTCCGTCCACTACCACCCTTTGTCTTCTAAGGGTCAGCGAATTCTGAATCCAATCTGCCACATTTCCCCCTATCCCATGCCTCCTTACTTTCTGCATGAGCCTACCATGGGGAACCTTATCAAACGCCTTACTTAAATCAATGTATACCACATCCACTGCTCTACCTTCATCCACGTGTTTGGTCACCTCTTCAAAGAATTCAATAAGGTTTGTGAGGCATGATCTACCCCTCACAAATCCATGCTGACTATCCCGAATCAAACTGTGCCTATCCAAGTGATTATAAATCTTATCTCTCAGAGCCCTTTCCAATAATTTGCCCACTACTGAAGTAAGACTAACTGGCCTGTAATTTCCAGGGTTATCCCTATTCCCTTTTTTGAACAAGGGAATGACGTTTGCCACTCTCCAATCTTCCGGCACTATACCCGTGGACAGTGAGGATGAAAAGATCATCGCCAAAGGCCCTGCGATCTCTTCCCTCGCTTCCCATAGAATCCTTGGATAAATCCCATCAGACCCGGGGGACTTATCTACCTTCAGGTTCCTCAAACTTCCTAGTACATCTTTCTACTAACGTCCACTTCCTCTAGCCTACCAGCCTGTTTCGCATGTCCTCCCCTACTACTAGGTCCCTCTCAGTTGTGAATACCGAAGAAAAGTATTCATTAAGGACCCCTCCTATCTCTTTAGGCTCCGTGCACCAATTCCCTTTACAATCCTTGATCGGCTCTACTCTTTCTCTGATCATTCTCTTATTCCTGACGTACGTGTAAAAAGCCTTGGGGTTTTCCTTGATCCTATCTGCCAAGGTTTTCTCATGCCGCCTTATAGCTCTCCTAAGCCCTTTCTTTAGCTCCTCCTTGGCTAACTTGTATCTCTCTAGAGCCTTTTCTGAACCTTGTTTCCTAAACCTTATATAAGCATCCTTCTTCCTCTTAACCAATCGTTCGACCTCTCTCGAGAACCAAGGCTCCCTCACTCGACTGAATCTTCCCTGCCTGCTAGGGACAAAACATATCGAGCACACGCAGTGTGCTTTCCTTAAACAATCTCCACATTTCTACAGTGCTCTTCCCTGACAGCATCTGTTCCCATTTTATGTTACCCAGTTCTTGCCTAACAGAATTATAATTACCCTTCCCCCAATTATAAACATTATCCTGCTGTATGTACCCATCCTTTTCCATGACTATTGTAACAGTAACAGAGTTATGATCGCTACCACCAAAATGCTCCCCTACCAACAGGTCTAACACTTGGCCCGGTTCATTGACAAGCACCAAATCCAAAATGGCCTCTCCTCGTGTTGATCTATCTACATACTGTGTCAGGAATCCTTCCTGAATGCACTGGACAAAATCCGCTCCATCTAAACTATTACAACTAAAAAGTGTCCAATCAATATTTGGAAAGTTGATGTCATCCATGACTACAACCCTGTGACTTCTGCACCTTTCTAGTATCTGCCTCCCGATCTGCCCCTCCACTTCTCTGCAACTATTAGAGGGTCTGTAAAAAAAACCCCAACAGAGTGACTCCTTTCTTGTTCCTGACTTCAACCCAAACTGACTCTGTAGACATATCATTCTCGAACTGCCTTTCAGTAGCTGCTATACTAGCCCTGACTAGCAATGCCACTCCGTCGCCTCTTTTACCACCCTCCCTATTTCTTTGAAAGCATCTAAATCCCCAAACTTCCAACAACCATTCCTGTCCCTGAGTTACCCAAGTTTCTGTAATGGCCACAACATCGTAGTTCCAAGTACTGATCCATGCTGTAAGTTCATCTGCCTTATTTCTGATATTTCTAGCATTGAAGTATACACACTTCAAACCATCCCTGTGTTCACAATTTCGCTCCATCGATCGCATTTCTTTATTACAACCTTACTTCCTGTTGTGTCTGTTGGAAGGCTGAATACCTCATCCTCTGAATTACAAAACCGGTTCCCCACCCCCTTTTTGTGGACAGGACATTCCTGGACCCTTTTCTACTTTGCTGGCTAGGTAGAAGTGTTGTACTGTCCTATAACAAATTGGTAAGGATTGTGGTTAGTTTTGGAGCACTAATTTTTGCTTATATTACTGGAATGTTGTTGGGGCTTATAGCAGTCCCTTCAGTCATTTCTTAATGTCTTGTGGAGTAAACTAAATTGGCTGAAGATTGGCCCCTGTGATGTTGGGCATCACAGGAAGAGGCTCAGACGGATCATCCACTTGGATGACTACAAATGCTTCTGACTTGCCTTTTGCACTAATGTGCTGGGTTTCCATAACAGAGTATGGGGTAATTTCTCCCCTTGTTAATTATTCCATTTTCCACCACTATTCGTGACTACCTGTGGCAGGATTACAGAGTTTTGATCTGGTCTGTTGGTGTGGGATCAACTAACTCTGTAACATGCTGCTTCCAATGTTTATATTATGCATATTATGCATGTGTTTGGGCTTCATTGGGTTGGCACCTCATTTTGGTCTGACAAATTGTGTTATTGAATGACTTGTTGATTAATTCCGTTGGATACAGTAGGAGATTGTCCATGATCTGAATCCCTTCTGCAGTAATGCAGTTATTTCCCTGATAGGAGCTGGAAGAAGGTCTCAGCAGTCACCAGCCGGTATATATTACTTTAAATGCCTCTGGCACAGACATCATACAGGATCTTTCAACAGCAGATGGATGTCTCCTGCAGGAGAAGCTCAATGGATTAAATAAACGCTGGGCAGCTATTTCTACAGAGGTCAAAGATCGGCATCGAAGGTAAATGACCATTTTTTAATGTGGCAAATATTTGGAGCAGTAGATATGAGTCATTCTCACATTACAACCTGAGAGAAATCATGGTGGAACCTTTGCTTCACAAAGAATTGTATGATTGTTTATCAGAGTACATCTTTACTAAAAATCTTTATATTTAACCATCTCTGTATGTGATTGGAGCTTTTCTTCGATTCTTTAGTGCACATTGGAGCATTTAATTTGTGAAAAATCATGTATAAAGCTTAATTTTCATTTTGATAAAGAAGATCAAATACATTATGTATGTGGTCCTGTGTTCTGAGGAAGGATCACCAGACCTGAAATGTTAACTCTGACTTCTCCTCACAGATACTGCCAGACCTACTGAGATTTTCCAGCAACTTCTGTTTTGTTTCCGATTTACAGCATCGTTCTTCTGATTTTTATCAAATATATTCTGTTGACCTAACATTCAAACAGCAGCATTGTTTTCATGGGAAGAAAAGGCAGTTGAGTCAAATTGTCTAAGGACATGAGTAACCAGAATTAACATCCTTTAACTTCTGGGCTGTTTTAAATGCAGACCTCCTTAGTTCTGCAGGTGCTAAGTATTGCATTATTTTCTGTTTCTTAGGTTGGAAGGAGATAGCCAACAACGCTCTGATTTAAAGAATCAGCTGGATGAATTTGGTTTGTGGTTGGATAAGGTGCGGAATTCTGTAAAGGCTGTGCATTCACCACCAACAGAACATGATCTGAAGGAATTGAAGGTAAAACAGACACATCTTATGCATTTCAATCTGAGTGATTTACCTCTAAAGCAATTTTATATTTTAACATTTTTTTGAAAAAGGAACTTTGTCTTTGAGATTGCTGTAATGATGGACAGCTAAAAATTGTCTGTCTGAAAATTACATGTTGCTTTCTGTTATTGCTCCCTGAGGAAGATCATGGGGATTGTACAAAGCGAAACTTGATTTGATGTTTCCTTTGTTTTGCAGTATCCTAACATCCCATGCTCATCTGCTAGCAATCAGTTTTACAGAGCTATTCAATCTACATGCATCTTTAGAGGTTTAAGATGTTAATTTTTCATCCAGTAACGCGTGGGAATCGGAAAGAATATTAGAGAGTAATATCGGGCTGTACAAAATACTGGGAGAGGCAGATAACACTAGAATAGAGAATAGTAAGTTACTGGAGCGTCCGAATAACAGACAAAATAATGAAGCCAGACGAGAGTTGCGTTCTATGTATGTGAATGTACAGAATACAGTCATTAAGACTGAAGACTTACAGCCATAGAATACCATGTGAATCATGATGTGTTGATAATGGAGACCTGGTGGGACTGAGTGTTAATTACAAGGTGCTCAAAAAAGGTTGGAAAGGGAAAAAGGAAAAGGAATGGTGTTTTTTTTAAGGAGAGCATTGCAGTGCTAAAGAAAGAGGATGTCTCAATGGTTTCAAGGATGCAAACAATTTGGCTATAGCTAAGGAACAAAAATGTTGCAATTACATTGCTTGGTGTAATCTATAGACCGCCCACTAGTTGAAAGGATATAGAGGAACAAATCTGAAAGAAAATTACAGAGAGAGTTGCCAACAAGATAATGTAGTTACAATGGGGTTAATTAATTACCCAAATATAGACTGGGACAGCGGTAGTGTGGGGTCACTGATAGATGAATGTTTGTCAGTTGTGTTCAGGAGACTTTCCTGCAGCAGTATATGTTTGGCCCAACAGAGAGGAGGCACTGCTGGGCCTAATTCTTGCAAATAAAATGGGCCAAATAAATCAAATGCCAATGGGGAATATTGAGAAAACAGTGATCATTGTATCCTTAGTTTTAATGAAGATGGAAAATGGTACTAAACAGTCAACTGGTGGAGAACAGACTTCAAGTAAGGCAGACGAGGTTAGCAAATCAGTGTAATTCTTTACTACAGTGGTCTCGAGAGATTGGGTAGTCAAGTATTTTCAAGACAGATATTTAATCAGTAAGAGAATTCAGGGCTACAGGGTAAAGGCAGGGAAGTGGAGCTGAGAATTATTAGAATTATTGAGCAGCAAGGAAACTGGATTGCCTGAATTTTCTACTTTTGCTCCTACAGCTTATGGTGTTATGGTATAACTGCGTCTTATTTTAAATGTGATGAGTCTGTGCTTAAAGCAAAATCAAAGTATTTGTTGTGACTGACGCAAATTGGTGGTTAAAAAGAAGGGAGGTGATTTCTTCTCGTCTGAATGCAACATATAGAGGATGTCTACTTGCTTAATGGAACTGACAGAAAGCTGTTCAACCTTTGTCACCTGAGATCCAAGGTCAGAAATCACACGACACCAGGTTGCAGTCCAACAGGTTTATTTGAAAACACAAGCTTTCTGAGCCTTGCTCCTTCTTCAGGTGTATGTGAGAGAGGTGGTATCAGACACAGAATTTATAAGTAAAAGATCAAAGGGTCACACCACTGATGATGTATTAAACAAGCCTAAGATGCTGTTAAGTCTTTAATTAGTTAGAAGGTTTTAATCGATTAATATGTAAATGTAAATCCCCAAATTTCTTTCAAGTCATTGCCCTGAGAGAACTAAAGGTTTTATCAGTGTAAAGAAGAGGTGACATTTTAGGTCAGACAATGCATGTTAGGTGTGAGGTCTTGTTTAGTATCTGTTTGTGTTTTGGTTTGGAGTCAGACTAGTTTTATTTCTAAGGTAGGAATTTATAAAATACCACTTTGACTGACTGCCTATAAATTGTGTGCTTTGTGAACAAAATCGAATGTATCTGCAAATACAAATTCACCCCATAGATTTTTGCGTGTGTGTGTATGTATGTATGTATGTATATGTGTGTGTGAGAGAGGGGGGTACAGGGCGAGAGAAACTGAGTGTGTGTTTGTGAGGGGAGGGAAAGAGAGTGTGTGTGTGGAAGAGAGGGAAAGAATGTGTGTGTGGGGGAGAGAGAGAGCGTGTGTGGGGGACAGATTTTTTCCATACCGCCATCTACCAGCATTGACCGTGTGGTGCTGGAGGTTGTAGACAGCTTCACACATGTCTGCTCCACAATCGTTATTAATAAATCAATATCCACACCGCAAAGCTGCAGCTGTCTAAGCTGAGGAAGAGAATGTGGAAATATAGCAACCTGACTGAGGACATCAAAATGTAAGTCTATCAAGCTTGTATCATTATTGATTTTTTGTACAGTGCTGAGACCAGGATAGTGTATGTCAGAAAGAGAAACAACCGAATAGTTTCTATCTTCACTGCCTTGGATGTATCCTCAACATCTCTGGTGGAACAAGTTACAAACTCGGAGGTCCTGGACTGAGCTAATTCCATCTTTATACGTTCACGACTAAGATTGCAGAAGTTTACCAGGAAGTTGCCACGGCTGGAGAGTTTTAGTTATGAAGAGAGATTGGAGTTGTTTTCCTTGGATTGGAGGGGACTGTGAGGGAGTCAAGATTGAGATGTATAGAATCATAAGGGCCGTAGATAAGAAGGAACTTTTCCTTTTGGTGGAGAAATCAATGACCAGGTAGCATAGATTTAAGTTGAGAAGTAGGTGGTTTACATGGAGCTGAGGCAAACAATTTTTCACCAGGGGTAGGTTTTGGGAATCTGGAGCTCCGTACCTGAAAGGGTAGCAGATGCAGAAATATTTAGATGTACACTTGCGATGCCAAAGTACATGACTATGGGTCAAGTGCAGGGAAATTAGATTAGTATGATTAAGTGCTTGCGTATGACTGTTGCAAACTCAATGGGCTGACGGACCTTTTTCTGTGCTGTAGACCTCTATGACTGTGGCAGCTTCTTAATGTTTTGAGTTTGATATGAATCTTCAAAACAGAACACTGCTTTTAATTCATTTATGCTGTGTGTTCCTACTACTGAACTTTCAGGAGCTCACTCTTTCTTGAACAAAACTGTCACATTTGCCACTCTATAATTCTCTGGAATCTATCCCCTATTTAAGATTTGAAAGTTGTGGCAAGCTCTTTACCTAGCAGGCCATCCAGATCAGGTGACAGCTACTCTAAACATAGACAGTTTGTACTGGAAAGACTAACTGTGAATTTTTAACTCGCCCATTACCTCTGGGGTCTTTGTTTCTATCAATGTTTCTGAAATTGCCAACCTCTTCCTAATTGATACAAAGTACTAGCTCAGTATACTACCCTTGCCCTAAATACATAATGCTTTCTTTGTTCCAGTAGGCCCCACTCCACCTCTTACTACCCACTTTGTATTTATATTGCAGTAGAACATTTTTGGGTTCCCCTTTATGGTAACTGCCACTCAATTTTTGTTCTTTCCTTCCCAGTCTAATTTTCTTTCCACTTCACCTCCCCTCCCCCACCAACTTATTGTATTTGTTGTCACTTGAAGGATTTGCCCAGCTTGAGTAATAAATTGTCTTTTCCTGTTTCATGATTTTTTAAAAAAAATCATTTTTGGGATGTGGGCATCGCTGGCTGGCCAGCATTTATTGCCTGTACCTAGCTGTCCTTGAGAAGGTGGTGGTGGTGTGCTGCCTTCTTGAACCACTGTAGTCCACTTGCTGTGGTTTGATCCACAATGCCATTAGGGAGGGATGGTGAGTGGCTTGGCAGGTGGTGTTCCCATATATCTGCTGCCCTTATCCTTCTAGATGGAGGTGGTCGTGGGTTTGGAAGTTGCTGCCTGAGGATCTTTGCTGAATTTCTGCAATGCATCGTACAGATAGTACACACTGCTGCTACTGAGTGTTGGTGGTGGAGGGAATGGATGCTTGTGGATGTAGTGCCAATCAAGCGGGCTGCTTTGTCCTGGATGGTGTCAAGCTTCTTGAGTGTTGTTGGAGCTGCATTCATCCAGGCAAGCGGGGAGTATTCCATCACACTCCTGACTTGTGCCTTGTCGATGGTGGACAGGCTTTGGGGACTCAGGTGGTGAGTTACTTGCTGCAGTATCCCTAGCTTCTGACCTGCTCTTGCAGCCACTGTGTTTATGTGGTGAGTCCAGTTGAGTTTCTGGTCAATGATAACACCTAGGATGTTGACAGCATGGACTTCAGTGATGGTAACACCATTGAATGTCAACGGGCAGTAGTTAGATTGTCTCTTATTGGTGATAGTCATACCTGGCATTTCTGCGGCATGATTGTTACTTGCCCCTTGTCAACCCAAGCTAGGATATTCTCCAGATCTTGTTGCATTTGAACACTGACTGCTTCAGTATCTGAGGAGTCGCAAATGGTGCTTGACATTGTGTATGATGGAGGGAAGGTCATTGATGAAACAGCTGAAGATGGTTGGGCCAAGGGTACTACCCTGAGGAACTCCTGCAGACATGTCCTGGTGCTGAGATGACTGACTTCCAACAACCACACCAATCTTCTCAAGTGTTAGGTATGACTCCAACCACCGGTGAGTTTGCCTCCTGATACCCATTGATTCCAGTTTTGCTGGGGCTCCTTGAAGCCAAACTCGGTTGAATGCATCCTTGTTGTCAATAGCTGTCACTCTCACCTCACCTCTGGAATTCAGCTTTTTTGTCCATGTTTGAATCAAGGCTGTAATGAGGTCAGGAGCTGAGTGACCCTGGTGGAACCCAAACTGGCCGTCACTGAGCAGGCTATTGCTGAGCAGGTGCTGCTTGATAGCACTGTTACTGACACCTTCCATCACTTTACTGATGATCAAGAGGAGACTAATGGGGCGGTAATTGGCCAGGTTGGATTTGTCCTGCTTTTTATGTACAGGACATACTTGAATAATTTTCTACGTTGTTGGGTAGATGCCAATGTTGTAACTGTACTGGAACAGCTTGGCTAGGGGAACAGCAAATTCTGGAGCACAAGTCTTCAGTACTATTGCTGGAATGTTGTCAGGGCCCGTAGCCTTTGCAGTATCCAGTGTCTCCAACTGTTTCTTGATATCACGTGGAGTGAATTGAATTGGTTGAAGACTGGCAACTGTAATGGTGGGGACCACTGGAGGAGGCTGAGATGGACCATCCACTCGGGACTTCTGGCTGATGATTGCTGTGAAAGCTTCAGCCTTATCTTTTGCACTGATGTGCTGGGCACTTCCATCATTCAGGTTTGGGATGCTTGTGGAGCCTCCTCCTCCAGTGAGTTGTTTAATTGTCCATTATTATTCGTGACTGGATGTGGCAGGACTGCAGAGCTTAGATCTGATCCGTGGGTTTTGGGATTGATTAGCTCTGTCTATCACTTGCTGCTTATGCTGTTTGGCGTGCAGTAGTCCTGTTTGGTGGCATCACCAGGTTGACACCTCATCTTTAGGTATGCCTGATGCTGCTCCTGGCATGCCCTCCTGCACTCTCCATTGAACCAGGGTTGATCCTCTGGCTTGATGGTAATGGTTGAGTGGGCATTTGCCGGGCCGTAAGATTACAGGTTGTGCTGGAGTACAGTTCTGCTGTTGTAGATGGCCCACAGTGCCTCATGATGCCCTGACTTGAGTTGCTAGATCTGTTTGAAGGCTGTCCTATTTAGCACAGTGATAGTGCTACACAACACAATGGAAGTTATTCTCAATGTGAAGGTGGGACTGCATCTCCACAAGGACTGTGCGGTGGTCACTCTTAAATTGCTGTCATGGACAGATGCATCTGCAGCTGACAGATTGGTAGAGATGAGGTCAAGTATGTTTTTCCCTCTCCTTGATTCCCCCACCACCTGTTGCAGACCTAGTCTAGCAGCTATGTCCTTTTAGGACCGGACCAGCTGGATCAGTAGTACTGGTGCTAAGCCACTCTTGGTGGTGTACATTGAAATCCCCCACCCAGTGTCCATTTTGTGCCCTTGCCATCTTCCATGCTTCATCTAACTCTTGGTCAACATGGAGGAGTACTGATTCTTCAACTGAGGGAGGATGGTATTTGGTAATCAGCACGAGGTTTCCTTGCTCATGTTTAACCTGAAGCCGTGAGACTTCATAGCGTCCAGAGTCAATGTGGAGGACTCCGAGAGCAACTACCTCCTGACTGTATATCACTGTGCTGGGTCTGTCATGCTGGTGAGACAGGGATGGTGCTGGTGGTATCTGGGACATAGCCATACTCACAGAATCATACCTTACATACCGTGTCAGGCTGTTGCTTGACTAGGTTCTGAGGAAGGGCCACTGGACCCGAAATGTTAACTCTGTTTTCTCCTTCACCGATGCTACCAGACCTGCTGAGCTTTTCCAGCATCTTTGTTTTTGTTGCTTGACTAGTTTGTGAGACAGCTCTCCCAATTTTGGGACCGACCTCCAGATATTAGTGAGGAGGACTTTACAGGGTCTCTGCCGTTGTCTTTTCTGGCGCTTTAGTCAATGCCAGGTGACCCGTCTGGTTTCATTTCTTTGAGACTTTGTAGCAATTGGTGCAACTGATTGGCTTGCTAGGCCATTTTCGAGGGTAATTGAGAGTGAACCACATTACTGTGGGTCTGGAGTCACATGTAGGTCAGACTAGGTGAGGATGGCAGATTTCCTTCCCTGAAGGACATTAGTGAACCAGATGGGTTTTTCTGACAGCTGATAATGATTTCATGGTTATCAGTAGATTCTTAATTCCAGATTTTCTTTAAAAATTGAATTCAAATTTGACCATCTGTCGTGGTGGGATTTGAACCCAGGTCCCCAGAACTTTAGCTGAGTTTCAAGATTAACAGTCTACTGATATTCTCTATTTTGAAGTCATCGTTAGATCATTCCTTGCCCTTCTCCATTTCTTTGACTCACCTGTGGAATGTGGGAAATGCTGGCTGGGCCGGCATTCATTGCTCATTCCTAATTGCTCTTGAGAAGGTGGTGATGAGCTGCCTTCTTGACCCATGCTGTCCATTTGGCGTTGGTTCATCCACAATGCTGCAAGGGAGGGAGTTCCAGGATTTTGACCGAGCAACATTTTATTTAAAAGCAAAACACTGTGGATGCTGGAAATCTGAAACAAACACAGAGTATCCTGGAGGAACTCAGGTCGGGCAGCATTTGTGGAGAGACAAAAAGAATTAACGTTTTGAGTCCAATATGACATATTCAGGGCACTTTATTGAGATTGATTTTTTATTTCTAGACTAAATCTTGATCTTCAAGTCTGCCAAAGAAAAGTGTTGTGTAGCAGTGCAGCTGTGGTTAAGATCTGTTTGTAGATTGTTGCATTATGTACAATAACTCTATTATTCACAGGTTGTAGCAACAGACCTCAAGTTGCGCAGTGACCATCTAACCATGATGAACAGTGTTGCAGAGGATATGCTTTCAGATAAAAACCTAAGTCTACAAGAGAGAGACAAACTTTCTGCAAAACTTAGAATTATCAATTCAAACTGGAATAAGGTAAGTTTCTTTTAAAATTGACGTCATAAATCACAGTGAGTTGCAATAAGGGATTGGCATTTATTTTCTTGTACTGGAAAGGAAAGTCTCTCAGCTGAAAGGCACAGCAAGTTTGCTACTTTAAGTGTTGCTGAGCCTGAAGCTCTAGTTTCCAGCACCATTTGCACCCAGCAACTTCCAGTGATTTTTTTTTACTTTAACCTGTGAACAGTTAAGAGGGCTGTGCTGACATTTGGAATTATTCTGTTGTTTTGTTCAATATGCATGAAAACAAATTGAAATTAAAAACTACTCAAACTTTTTTTGAGTTTTTCTCAATTTTAAAATCAGTTGGAGATATACATGCAGCAGCTCTGTGTTATACTCTATATTGTACTTTTTAAGTTAATAAAGAAGGGAAGATTGAGCATCTGAAAATAATATAATTATTTGAAAATGTTGCATTATAAATACCATGCGTTAAAAATTGGACTGGACTCTGACAATTTTGGGCTACCAAATGTTGCTACATGGATGGATTGATCAATCTGTTGCTGACTTTGTGATCCCACTAAGACGCATCCAATTCTAGAAAAATCAGAGAAAGAAAATTACTTTTGTTTTAGTCATGTCTCATACACCTTGTATGTAGCTTATGTTCTGTCTGATGATTACAGACAGAATTTTAAAAGCAGAAAGTGGCAGAGAAACTCAACAAGTCTGACAGCACCTGTGGGGAAGTTGGGGGGAAGGTTAATGTTTCAGGTCCAATATGACTTATTACGGATGCAGACAAATTTTATTTCTGTTGCAATATCTTGTTTTCTTATTTAGATGTGCAAAGAACTGCCTGTTAAAGTGAAAGAAATTGAGATTCACCTCCAGGATTATGGTCACTTCAAAGAAGACCTGGAGAAGTTGTTCAACTGGGCAGTAGTTACCGGACAGAAATTCCAACACAGAGGATCACTTTCACCTGGAGACACACAACTTCAGGTAAGTTCCACTGAAGAACAGATAGGTACAGAAAGTGTAGGGCAGAATTTTATCTATTTGATTGGGCTCTCGCTTGCTTGCTGCAGACCTGGTAAGGGCCCTATATCATCTCCTTTAGAAAATGACCTCTGAATTGTTTGGTGCCCCCAACAGCTGTTATCCAATCAGAACAATGAAGCAAGGCAGTGACCAAAAGTCCAGGATCAGTGAGACCCAAATGCCACTGGAAAGTGAGGGTGGGATATGGGTAAAGGGCAGGGGTCAGATGATAGGCTAGTAAGGTGGCTTTCAGGAGGACAACCTTGTTCCCAATGTCAGACACCTTGATCCAGCATTGGCTGACTGAGAATTAGGCACCTCCTCTGGGAGTCCACAAGCAAAGACAAGAAGATTTGCTTTTGAAGCTTCCTATGTGGCTACTGCATTGCCCACCACTTGTTGACTACCAGTGGTGGTGGGATGAGAGCCAGAAGTGGGCATTCATTGTGTTGGGTGGGAAAGGCTGTCCATGAGACTTTACATTCCAGAAAAAATGGGCAGAGGCACGAGGATAACTGCATCATCTGATTCAATTCTCCTTGCCAGTTCCACTCTTTGATAGACTTGTACCATGCTATTTATCTTGCTATAAGGAGAACAGACTGGGATATAAAAATTGTACATTTGCAATGTAGTTCAGTATTTTTCATAATCTTCATGAAAATGCTTGGAATATCCAGTGCATCTGTCATGTTGTCACAGATAAATGCATGATGCTACTGTCAGTGTTTTTGGTATGCAGAGAGTTTGGTATAGACTTGCTGAGAGAGATTAAACTCAAGGAACTATTGATGTTAATTGATGCTCTGATCCCTGCATGCAATTCATAAAATATTAAAACCAAGTATAAATCACTCTTCATTATAGAGGATATGATTTTTGGATAAAATATATTTGATCAGATAATATGCAAAAAAGACATTGAATTAAAGATGCAGTCTTCCATAATAAAAAGCTACATCTATACTTTGCCCACTGGTCTTAGCTTGTATTGTTGATTGGAAAAGGGACTGCTTTTGCAGCTGAGCTGGCACGCTGTTCTGCAGTTGCTGCAGAGATGGGATATGGATCTGCTGCTGCAGTCTTGGTGAGGGAATATTGTACATTTGTTTCAATTCATTCATGGGATGAGGGTGTCACTGGCGAGGTGAGCATTTATTGCCCATCCCTAATAACCCAGAGGGCAGTTAAGAGTCAACCATATTGCTGTGGGTCTGGGGCCATATATAGGCCAGACCACGTAAGGATGGCAGCTTCCTTCCTCAAATGACATTAATGAACCAGAGATAGTAGGAACTGCAGATGCTGGAGAATCTGA
>NC_063340.1:245258-266983 GCF_021869965.1 Rhincodon typus | reverse complement strand
CTGGGTTTCTAGATTAACAGTCCATTGATAATACTACTGGCCATTGCCTTCCCATGTTGTGAGTGCTCTGAAATGGGATCCAAAACCGTTGGCAGGGTAGGAGGTTAAAAAGCAGTCACATTTGTACTGCACTGCCCTTCATGCAAGTATGAATGTAGATGTAACTTGAAGACAAAAATGGGCTAGCCATTGAATGCGTTGAATAGTGAGTTAGCAGAAGGCCAATATTTGTTGCCGGGCTAGCGTTCAACAACGAAAGAGAAAAGAAGAAAGCAAATTCACTTTTAAACCCTGGCACAAAAATCCAGCATTGTAAGTTTTTTTTTCAAAGATGATCATGGAATTTAGACACTGTTAGCAAGCTGATAATTTGTCACCCATTCTTAATTACCTACTGGGAAGGTGATTGTTAGCCTTCTTCGTCAACTGTTACAGTCCATGTAGTGTAGATATTCTGAAAGGATTGAAAAACAAAACCAAATGCCCAACTCATTTCAAGTAGAGATTTGCTTTTTTAAAAAAATACTGGTAGTTCCGATATAACGTGTGTTTTGTTAATGTGAATTGGCTGTAACACGATTGATGAATAGTGGACACTGTTTGGATAATGCGAACTTTCTGCTGTACACGTACAGCGATTTTCTATGGTGATTTCCCTATAACATGATTTTCTATGGCAATTTTCTGAAGCATGAGGTCACACAAGAACGCAACTATCGTGTTATAGGAGAACTACCTGTAGTGATTATTTTGCAAAAGAGTTTTGTTTTCTATCTCTTTGGAGTCTTGTGTTAAGTGTTGACTCAATGTTTCAGTTATTAGAAGCTGCTGTGATGAACCACCAAACTGACATTGAGACTACTCTCACTAAAGCTTTGGAGTTGGACAGGAAAAACTATTTGCTCCCTGAAGAAAAGGTAACTAGTGGTATTTCTGACTGGCGCACAATTTGTTGCAACATGCCCTGTACTTTAAGATGGATGGTGGTCTGGATTCAAACCAGCACCCTTAGACCACACACAGGAACATTGCCTTGAATTGATGTGAACTGTGGCTCTGTTTGTAGCCTTCTCATTTTTGACTCCGAGTGCCGTAGGCTCAAATCCTTGTCTCGGGTGTGACCTCAAAAATATTGGCTGACAACCCAGTATAGTATTGTAAAAGTGCTGTACTGTTGGAGGTGCCATCTGTCAACAGAAATGTTAAGCTGAGGCAAAAGATCCCATGATATTGTTTTAAAGAAAGGCAAGGCGTTATCACACTGCCTTGCTCAGTATTTATCCCTGAATTTGTATCACAAAGACAAATTTTGTGGTCATTATCACAATGCTGCTTTTCAGAGTTTTTATTTTAAATGTTGCAAAATCAGAAGCAGAAAGACTGATTTGATATGGCTTGGCTGTTTGTCTTCATGTCGTAACAGTTCAAAGTGTGCTTTGAAATTTCAATTGCCTATTTCTGGTTGAAATGAACTTATAGCGAGCAGACCTGTTTAATTAAGGGTCCTTAAAGCTCAAAATGGGCCATTTTTAATAGCAGTAAGTATGATATTATTAAAGTAAATCTACCCAACTGATGGTCTTCCTGGGTGATGGTAGTTAGCCTTTCGATCTTATAGACTGCTATCATTCTGAAAGCCTCCATTAACATTGGCATGCATTGACCATCTGACTACCAGCCAGGATGATGCTCTTTTTGATGCCTTTCTCAGGGATCCCATAGTTAAAATCTGATACCAGTGAGTACAAAGATAGTATGCAGTGAGTTTCAGCTGGAAAATCCACATACCACTCTGCATGAGTGAAGCATGCAGTCTTTGTATCTAAATGAATAATGAGCAGTTTATGCCATTTTCCAGCTTGTTTAACAAATTTTGAATCAATAGTTTGGATTTTCTATAGTTAAGCAGGTTAAAGCATTAAATTCCCAAAAGGGATTCCACAGTATTTAGTATGTTTATGTAGTCTTATGTTCTCAACATTATGAAACACTTTGTAGCTAATAATTCTAGCTCTGTTAAATTTTCATAAGTTTATGTGGAATCATGCAAGGAGTGTTTGATCAGCTTCGATATTCAGGTCAAGTCAGGAGAGAGAGTAAATGAGTGATTAGATCCCAGAAGGGGAAGAGGTGAGAATACAATAGACAATAGCAGAGGGAAGTACAATAAGAATTAGAAGTGGGAGGCAAGAGATGGTAAACACTCTGCAGGGGATGGTGTTCTGTGGACTTCCTTCCACAGTCTGATCGTATCTTCTTGGGGGAAGTGGTTTCTCCTCAAATCTTGGACTAAATGGAGAAAGGTCATTGACAGGCTGCATTCCTGTGGGCCTGTTTATCGACTATGTATAGAGCTGGGGAAAGGAGGCCGAGAGGGAGAATGAGAAACGGAATAATATTGGGACTGAGAAGTAGAGGGAAAAAATTGAGATTGTGGGAGGTGGAGGAGGCAGTGATGTCTTGTGTGGAAAAGATGCCAGTGTACAGATTAAAAGGATATTATCCCAGTTATTTTGATTTTTGTGCAAATGTGGCTGAAGGTTTGCCAATCTTCATTTCATCAGTCTGCTCAGTAGCTGGAATGATTGTCTGAATACATAACTGAGCGAAATGATGCTTGATCTTGTCTCTTGTACAGAATGCTTTACTGTCTTTGGTCACTCTGTGACTTTCCTTTGATCTTGGTTAATTTACTCCGTCCTTCAATGGTGACATCTTGTTCGGGCACATTGACCCTCTCGTTATTGTTATTTTCTGCAAAACAGACACCTTTTTATGCATCAAATAAACATGGCAATTGGATGAGTTCTTAACACGGTTGATTTCAGCACAGCGTCCTGTACATTTTTACTACACCAGTTACCTGCTTCTTGTAAATTCTATATGAATCTGTTAATGTTTTGGGTGGTAAACTAGAAGTGCCATGGTTAGAATTGGAAGTTGGTTATTCTATTGAGTGACCAACTCTACACATAAATATAAGAAGTGATAAAAGCATCAGAAACCTACCAGACCATCGGACTACTCTCTAAAAAAGAGACGACTGGTGGTGGGTTTAACCTGAAGGTTGCTTCACCTCAGGCAATGGGAGAGGTTGAGATGAAGAGTCCTTCACAGTAAGCTCAACCAGTGTAGGGGTTGAACCCACGCTGTTGCTGTCACTCTGCATTGTAAACTGGCCAACTGAGCTAACTGACCCCCTATAAAATAGTTACAGCATTCGTGAGGTTGTTGACTTGCTTGCCGAGCTGGCCTGTTTTTGTTCAGACGTTTCGTCACCATGCTAGGTGACATCATCAGTGCAGCCTCCGATGAAGCGATGTTATTCTACGCTGCTCGGAATTTATATTGTCTGGTTCATTATGGTGAGTACTGTCATTTCTGGTTTTGATCTTTATGGGTTCTTCCTCTTCCCAGCGTAGTTCTGGAAGAGGAAGAACACCTACGCAAGATCCTCGCATTAAACGGATATTCCCGCAACTTCATCCACAGATGCCTACAAAACAGACAACAGCAGGGGGACACAGTACGACCTAACACACTGACCACATTGCCCTACATCAAGAACATATTGGAACTGACAACAAGATTCCTGAGACCACTAGGAATCATGGTGGCCCACAAGCCCACAGCCACCCTATGACAAACACTTATAACGATTAAAGACCCCATTCCCACAACATGCAGAATGAACGTGGTTTACAAAATACCATGCAACGACTGCCACAAACATTACATCGGACAGACAGGAAGGAAACTAGCCATCAGGATACACGAACATTAGTTAGCAGCAAAACGGCACGATGAACTCTCCTTAATATCTGTACATTCAGACAATGAAGGCCATCAGTTTAACTGGGACAAAGTAACCATAGTAGCCCAAGCCAAACATAGACACACACGGGAATTCCTAGAGGCATCGTTCTTCACCCATACTTCAATCAACAAACATATGGAATTGGACCCCATATACAAACCCATACAGATCATCGCTTTATTGGAGGCTCCACTGATGATATCACCTAGCATGGTGACAAAATATCTGAACAAAAACAAGTCAGCTCGGCGAGCAAGTCAACAACCTCATCCACAACCTGAGCTACAGATCTTTACCAAAACTTTAAAGTTACAGCATTCATTACAGCCTTGACTTCAACTCCACTTTTTCATCTGTTCCCCATTTCTTCTGATTCCTTGAGAAATCACAAATAGTCTATCTCAGCTTTAAATGCATTCAATAATGTCATGTCCACAATCTTCGCATTCACACCACACAAATGCCAGGCAATGATCGTCTCCAACAAGAGACAATCTAACCACAGCCCCTTAGCATTCAGTGGTGTTGCCATCACTGAATTCTCCACTGTCAGCATCCTGGGGTTATCATTGACCAGAAACTTAACTGGACTGACCATATAAATACAGTGGTTGCAAGAGCAGGTTGGAAACAGAAATATTGAGGTGAGTAACTCGCCACCTGACTTACTAAAGTCTGTCCACCATCTACAAGGCACAAGTCAGGAGTGTGATGGAATACTCCCCAATGGCCTGGATGGGTGCAACAACACTTCTAAAGCTTGACGCTATCCAGGACAAAGCAGCCTGCTTGATTTGCACTACGTCCACAAGCATCCACTCCCTCCACCACTGATATTCAGTAACAACAGTGTGTACCATCTACAAGATGCACTCCAGAAATTCACAAATGCTTCTTAGATATCACCTTCCAAAGCCATGACTACTTCCATTGAGAAAGACAAGAGCAGCTGATACAGGTGGTGGTGTTCCCATGTGAGTTCCCCTCCAAGCCACTCACCATCCTAATTTGGAAATATATCACCTTTCCTTCAGTGTTGCTAGGTCATAATCCTGGCATTCCGTCCCTAGAACATTGTGTGTCAACCTACAGCATGTGGACTGCAGCAGTCTAATAAGGCAACTTACCATCATCTTCTCAAGGTCAACAAGGGACTGGCAATAAATGCTGGCCAGCCAGCAATGCCTACATGTGAATAAAAAAAGACATTCTTTGGGGTCAAGAGTTTGTGAATCTTTCAAACTTGAATAACAAATGCATCTAAATGATTGGTTCCTTTGACCTGAAACTGAGCCTCCATAGTCTAGATTCTGTAACTGACGAAACAAGTTTCTGCCCTGCCAAGCTCCTTTCTGAATGTATGCTTGGCAATGAGGGCATCTTTCTTTTGAGCTCCAGAGATAATGCTCAGTCTCTCAGAGCAACTCTGTCACCCCAGGGTCCAACCTAGTGAATCTTCAGCTCATATACAAGAATTACAATCTTTGTAGCACAGAGAACGCCATTCTGCTCATTTTGTTTGCTGGCTGTCCCCTGACGATTTCTCCTTTTCAGGTAGTTCATTATCCCCTCAATTATCTCAATTGAAACGGCCTCTTGCCACTTTTAGTTCCAATTCCCACTTGCCTCTGGATCCTTGGATAGTTAGTTTTCTCCATCCAGACCTGGGTGCCTTAAGAACAACCAGTCTAACTCATACCACCTTCTGACCAAATCTTTCATGATCACTACAGCCTCTTTTACCATGGCAAAGATAGATGCACAGTATTGATTTAATGCCATCTCCTCCCTGTGTAAATCATTTTGTCGTGTCTAATCTTTGTGTTGCTATCTGTATATTTTGGATTGCTTTTATGTTAGCTGTCAGCCTTTTTCCAATCTTAGCTTGTCTTCCTTCCCTAAAAAGAGAGACCAAAACTGAATGCTGTATTCCAAATGTGGTTCTACCAGACTGCTGTACAACCGTAGAAACTTCTTATATTTCAAACTGCTTGCAATAAAGACCAGCACGCCATTTGCCTTTCTAATTGCCTGTTATAGATGTGAGCTAATGCTTCTATGTTGCAAAGGGCATTTTTCAGTTCATTTTAGTCTAAACTGCAATGCTTGGGTTATATGTGGTTTGGAGCTATGACCATCCAAATCTAAAATCCAGGCAGCTCAATCTTATTTTCACATCTATTTATAACTGTTGTTTTGGCCAGTGAGAATTTTACGTACCTGGCGGTTCAGAAAAGGCAGTTCTTAGTTCTGGTGCTACAAATTGAAAATTAAGACATAGGATTTATCAGTATGGGAACTTGGGGAATAAAGGGGAAAGGCATTTAATTTGTATATTTGGCTGAAGTTCATGGTACGAAGCAGAAAACCTCTTAATTTTGGCAGAATTCTGAGAAATTGAAGTTAGGATGATGAAAAATGGTTACCAATTACTTCCCTGTTAATGAAAATACTCTATCTAATCTGGTACAGAGTAAAGTGGCACAACTTTCTGCTGACTGGAAAACTCTCCAGACTACTTTGAAAGATCTTAATGATCAGTGCTTCATGGGATGGAGTCAGCATATGTCTCAACCAAAGGTTAAAGGTGAGAACAGCTCTTAAACACATTGTATGACAGCAAATGCTGTGGTTGTTTGAAATCTGAAATAAGCACTGAAAAACAGCAGATGTGGCAGATTCAGATGAGAGAAAGATGTTGGAATATTTCAGGTCAATGACTTTTCATCAAATCTTCAAGCCATAAATTTGCTGAACTGAGAATGTTTTATAATTTTGCCGATTGCAATCAATATTATAGATGTATGCTTAAAAAAAAAAGGTTTTACTGAAAGTGTATATGGGAAACAGTATTTGTTTGTCTGTCTCTCCCCATGATCCTGAAGTTTGTTCTCTTGTGATGGTAATTTGTTTTAATCCTTCTGCTAAAATGTAGTTCAGGTCTTGAGCAGAATCTTATATTTAAGAACACTTCCTTTTGTCAGTTGTACTGAACAGCTGGTAACATAATCTTCCTTTTACATTTGCATCCTAATTAAGTTAGAGCTGATGTCACAAAGTAGGATATAACTGGGTGATTTTGCTGTCCCCAGGGAATAAAAATAATTTACCAATTTTGACCATGTCCCAAAGTCCAGTGTCTTTGTCTATATTTTGATTTATGTACTCCTCATCTAGAAAAGTACCTATAGCCAATGTAGATATGTTTAACATACCTGAAGTAAAAACTGCATGTTCCCAAGTAATGAAATTTGTACATTATCAAGAAATTGCCAAAACAGTGAAAAGTAAATTCTATGGACTTTATTTTTGCTCAAAATTGTGGCATTTATGCTAAATGATAAAAATAGGAATGTGAAAATGGTGAAATTAAGTATTATTGAGGACATTGGAGATGTGAAATTATGTTACGATGCACTTGTACTGTTCTGATCCACTATTAGCTTAAAATTGCAGTTTGTAATGATCTTTGTTTTGAAAGCAGTTTCACTTTTGGATAATGTTTTCCCTACCCAAAAGATAAGTTGTTTTCTAAAAGAATCATGAAGTTTCATTCTCTGCTTTAGGAATAATCCAAACGATATGCCACTGCCCTCCAGAATTCAATTCAATGCTCCCTTGTGTTCCAGCTATTTTTAGAGCGAGGATTCCAAAAAGATCCTTCCAATAGCTTTTTTGGTTTAGGCAGCTTTCCACTTTCCAGGCTTTGTGACTAAATTACTCAGGTCTTTGCGCAGGCTTGCAGCAGACAGCCAACAACCTTCTTGGTTTTCCAGCTGATTTTGTTGACTGCTTTCTACTACAAGGATTAGAGGAACGCTAAATTTCCTCCACTAGCAGTTATCTGGAGCAAAACTGAGTTTGAGCCCCTAGCCACATTTGCTTGTGGAACTATAAGTTTGTATTTTTCTCTGCAGTTGTGGACAGGTGCAGGTGCTGTCAAGGAGACAGTGCCTTGCTGCAGTGAATCCTGAGCGAACATGCTTGCGAAGGGATTGGGTGTTTATTGGTCGCTGATGTACTAATCAAGTAGGCTACTTTGTCCTGGATGGTGTCAAGCTTCTTGAGTGATGTTGGAGCTATACTCATCCACATAGGTGGAGCGTATTCCATCAGACTGCTGTCTTTAGGCTGTGGGCGGGCTCTGGGGAATCAGGAAGAAGACTACTTGCCCAGATTTCCTAGACTCTGACCTGCTGTTGTAGCCACAGTATTTATATATCTGCTCTCGTTTCTGGTCAATGGCAACTCCTAATATGTTGATAGTGGGAGATTCAGTGATGGTAATGCCATTGGATGTCAAAGGGAAGATAGTTGTATTCCGTTTGTAATAGCCATTATATTGTACTTGTGAGCATGTATATTACTTACCACTTGTCAGCCCAAGCTTGGATTCTGTCCAGGTCTCGCTGCATTTGGACACAGTGTGCTTCAGTATTTGGGGAGTCTCTCAACTTTTTTCAGTTCATTCATGGAATGTGGACATCACTAGCTGGGCTCCCATTTATTGCTCATCTCTGGTTGTCCCTGAGAAGGTGATGGTGAGCTGTAGCATTGAACCATTGCAGTCTACGTGCTGTAAATAGATCCATAATGCTGTTAGGAAGTTGGGTTCCTGAATTTTGATCCAATGATGCTAAGCATACTGCAATCAATCAGCAAACATCATCATTTCTGACCTACTGCTGGAGGGAAGGTCATTGATGAAGCAGCTGGTTGAGCCTAGGACACTACCCCTGTGCTACTCCTGAAAAAATATCCTTGAGCCCAGTTAATTGATGTCCATCAACCACAAACATATTCTTTTGTACCAACTATGACTCTAACCAGCTGAGACAAATGGCATGTAACATTCACACCTCACAAATGCCAGGCAATGAACATCACTAGTAAGAGATAATCTAACTACCTCCCATGACATTCAGTGGTGTCACCATCACTGAATCCCCCACTATCAATATCTTTGAGGTTATCATTAATCAGAAACTCAACTGGACTCGCTATATAAACACAGCGGCTACAAGATCAGCTCATAAACTAGGAATACTACGGCGAGTAACTCACCACCTGGCTCCCTAAAGCCTGTTCTCCAACTACAAGCCACAAGTCAGGAGTATGATAGAATACTTCCTACTTGCTTTGAAGTGTGCAATCCCAAAACACTCAAGAAGCTTGAAGCTATCCAAGACAAAGCAGTCGGCTTGATTGACGCCACACCCACAAGCATCCACTCCCTCCAACACTTGCTCAGTAGCAGAAGTGTATACTATCTACAGAATGCACTGCTGAAATTCTTTGAAGTTCCTTTTTACAGGAAACCTACAACCACTTTCATCTAGAACAATAAGGGTAGCAGATACAGATGGACACTACTACCTGTAGGTTCCTCTCTGAGCTGCTCACTGTCCTGACTTGGAAATATATTGCTGTTCCTTCACTGTCACTGGGTCAAAACCCTGAAACTGTCTCCTCTGGAGCATTTTGGGTCAACCTACAGCGCATGGACATGTACAGCTCACCACCGCCTTCTCAAGGGCAATTAGGGATGGGCAGTAAATGTTGGCCAGCTAGTGATGCCCATGTCCCATGATTGCATTTAAAAAAAAAAGTGGCCTTGGTGTCAAGGCCAGTCAATCTTGCTTCTGAAATTCAATTCTTTTGTCCATATTTGAACAAAGGTGTAGAGAGGTCAGGAGCTGAGTGGCCCTGGCAGAACCAAATTGGGCTTTGGTGAGTAGGTTATCGCTAAGCAAGTGTTGCTTTATAACAGCATTGGTGATACCTTCCATCACTTTATTGATGGTCTGTAAATTGTCTGCATTGGATTTGATCCGTGTTTTTGTGTATAGAACACAGTTGTGCAATTTTCCACATTGTTGGGTAGATGACAGTGTTGTAGCTGTCCTGGGAAAGCCTGGCTAGGGGCACAACGTGCTCTAGAGCGCATGTTTTCAGTACTATTGCTAGTGCATTGTTGGGACTCACAGCACTATCTGGTGCCTCTAGCTGTTTCTTGATATCATGTGTAATGAATTGAATGGCTGAAAACTGGCATCTGAGATGCTGGGAGCTCCTTGAGGAAGTTGCGATGAATTTTCCACTTGGCATCGGGCTAAAGAATGCTTCAACCTTATTTTTTGCACTGGTTTGTTAGGTTCCCCCGTCATTGAGGATGAGATTGTTTGTGGAGCCACTTCCTCCAGTGATTTGTTTAATTGTCCGCCACCATTCATGACAGGATGTGACAGGATAGTCGAGCATAGATCTGATTAATTGTTCGTGAAATGGCTAGCTCTGTCTATCACTTGCAGCTTATGTCATTAGGCACATAAATAGTCCTGTTTCTTAGCTTCAGCATATTTTTAGGTCTCTCTGTTGTTGCTCCTGATATGTGCTCCTGCAATCGTCATCGAACCAGGACTGATTGCTGGCTTGATGAGTAGAAGATATGCTTGGCCATGCGGTTGCAGATTGGGTTTGAGTATAATTCTGCTGCTGATGATGGCCCACAGCACCTCATAGATGCCTAGCGTTGTGAGAAATGTTCGCATCTATCACATTCAACATGATGATATTGCCACACAACATGATGAAAGGTATTCTCAATGTGAAGACGGAACTTTATCTCTACAAGCATTGTTTTCTCTGTTGATGGTTCCCTCACTATTTGCCACAGACCCAATCTAGCCACTATGTCCTTTAGGGCTCAACCACCTCTGAGAGTCGTGGTGCTGCTTGGTTGTGGACATTGAAGTCCCTGACATTCTATGTCTTTAAACTTTAGTGGTTCCTCCAAATAGTGAGGAGACCTGCTCATGAGCAGGATGTGTGGGGATATGGGCAGGGGTTGGCAAGTGGTAATCAGCAGATGGTTAATGAGACATCATAGGGTTCATCTCAATGTTGAGATGTCCCAGGGTAACTCCATTCCAACATTATAGTACTGTGCTGCCGCCTCTGCTGTGCTTGTCCTGCTGGTGGGCTGATAGTGGTGTTTTGGGACATTGTGTAAGATATGATTGTGTGAATATGACAGGGCTTTTGCTTGGCTAGTTTGTCCCAATGTTAGCAATAGCCCCCAGATGTTAGTAAAGATGACTTTGTGCAAGGTTGACCAGGCTGTTTTGCTGTTGTTGTTTCTGTTGTCTTAACTGATGCCAGGTGGTCTGACTGGTTTCATTCATTTTTTCCCTTTCTTCTGGTTGATAGAACTGAGTGATTTGCTAGGCCATTTCAGAGGGCAGTTAAGAGACCTTGATGCAGGTCTCATGTAGACCTAACCAGATGAGGATGGCTGTTTTCCTTTCTTTCCCAAAGGATATTAATGAATAAAATGGGTTCAGTACGACAGTGAATAGCGATTTTAATCAACCTGTTCAGACATGTCATAACTGGTCTTGCATGGGAGACTGATAACAAAGGTAAGAACCCATGAGACCCAAGGACATTTGGCTAACTAAATCCAGAATTGGCTAAGTGGCAGAAATTAGAGTGTGATCATTGAGGGGTGTTTTTGTGATTACAAGTCGTGTCTGATGGGGTTCTGCAAGGATTAGTGTTGGGGCCCTTGTTGTTTGTGGTTTATATAAATGACTTCGACTTGAAAGTAAGAAGATTGATCAATAAGTCCGCGGATGATAGGACGATCAGTGGGATGCTAACTAGTGAGGAGGATAGCCTTAGATTACAGGAGGATATAGATAGATTGGCCAGATGGGCTGATTGAATTCCATTTGTTTACAATCTGGTTAAGCGTGAGGTGATGCATTTGGATGGTTAAAACAAGGAAAGCAAAATATGATAATGATAAGACCCTGGGGAGCTGAGAGACCTAATGCACATGTCCATTGGTGCCTTAAGATAGTGGAATGGGTAGTGTGATTAAAAAAGCATATTGTACGTTTACCTTTATGAGCTGAAGCGTTGCGTTTAAGAGTAGGGAGGTGATGCTGAAACTATGTAAAACTTTGGTTAGGCCACAACTAGAGTATTGTGTGCCATTCTGGAATGCATATTGTTAAAAGGGATATGATTGCACAGGAAAGGTTACAGAAGAAATTTATCAGGATGTTGTTTGAGCTAGAGAGTTTGGTTGTGAAGAGAAATTGGACAGATTGGGATTGTTTTCCTTGGAGTAGAGGGGACTGAAGGGGTCATGATTGAGATATATAAAATTATAGGGGGCATATATAGGATAGATGAGAAGGAACATTCCTCTTTGCTGCAGAGATCAATGACCAGGAGCCATAGATTTAACGTAATAGACAGGAGGTTTAGAGGAGCTGAGAGGATTTTTTTTCCACCTAGAGGGTGGGGGAAGCCGTCTGGAACTCAATACCTGTAAGGGTAGCAGCAATAGAAACCGTAATAACATTTAAGTAGCATTTAGATGTACACTTCTAAATGCCGAGGGAAACAAAGCTATATGGAATGGTGGAAAAGTTGCGTGATTGTTTTTGACTGCTGCAGACTGGGTGGGCCTTTTTCTGTGCTGCAGACTCTCTATGACTATGTCTGGTACATATAGGACTTTAATCCAGACTTTCTGGCCCAGGGATTGGGGTGCTACATCAGTGCAAGACCCCTGTGTTGTTTACATGTAGACTAATAAATAGGAATGAAACATTGCCACACTCAGAACTTTTCTGTCTAATGAGTAGAAATGTTGAAATCTTTCTGAAAATTAATTGACAAATAAAATATCCAGTTCAGCACTGGTACTTTAAAGAAATGTGAATTCTTTCCCTACAGTAATTATCTTTCTGCTTCACCTGATGATTTAATGTGAGATAAACCAAAGTCATGCAGCTGTTGAAGAAAATCAAACAATGGGAGTTTAAAACAAATGGGAAGAGTCAAAAGAAGGCAACACAAATGTAGGCAAGTTGAAGGCTTAGTGGAAACTATCCTGAAATTGTCCGTGTGAAATGCCACACAAGGCCATTTTTAAAAAAATATTTTTGGGGTTTGCATCCCCAGGATGTGACGGTCACATGAAGTGAGGCTTATATGAGGCACAGGTTTTCCACTATGAAATTGTACAATGGTACAGCAAAGAAGCAGGCCATGCAGTCGATTAAATCTGCATGCTGGTTCTTTCGAAGTTCTTGAATATCCTACACGATGGAAACGTCCTGGCCCTGGGGAAATTCAAAGGGAAATTAAGTTGATAAATAAGATTGTATGACTTGTTCACTGAAGGAAACAAGGGTCCAAGATGTATTCATACTAGAAATGAAGCACCTTTTGGGGAAGTTTATTGATATAATTAAGATCTTTATGAGAAAAATAGTGTTTCATGTCAATGTTAGTATAAACCTTAAGGTGAGGGCAAAGGCACACGGGTTTAAATTTAGATGAGAAAGGTTCAATACAAATAAAGGAAAACTCTTCCTGGAGGATGGTGTTATGGACCAGACAAAACCCCCTCAAAATATATTCAGAAGGTAGTCTAGACTCTAACTTTTTCTTATGTTAAAGATAAGTGTAAGGAGTTGCATTCTAGATGCAATCCGATTGGTCAAACTACTCAACGTTAAGCAAAGCACATTTTATTCATAAACTACACTTAAAATACAAGAAAAAAAAAGTTGGAATAGCACCTCTATTGGAAACCTTAACAGGATAATAGATTATTTTACAACTAAACAGTAACTGCTCCAATATAGTAACATATTCACCATAAACACATCCTTGGCAAAAGGCAAGTTCAGAAAAAGAAAAATAGATTCTAACAGGCAGTTCTCCAGTTCAGGAGGGAAAAAAAATCAAGAGAAAACTCTGTGTGACAGAGAGAGAGAAAGAAGCAGCAGGGAGAAATGTACTGCAGCTTCTAAACCCAATTTCATCACACAGTAACAACTGCAACTGAAAACTAAAATTAAGAGTCCTGGTTCTGTGGGAGCTTGACCCCACTCATTGAGGCTACTTCTGTTCCAATTTTTTTTAAACAAATTCTAAGGCCTCACAAGCAGTCTACATTATTGGCTTTGGAGCAGACTGCCCTGCATCTCTGTCACAACCTTTCTTCATTGAAAACAAAAGGACAGAATACACCTCATAAGGCCATAGTATAATCGTACTTCCGCCTTAAAAAATGAACCATCTATGTACAAAAATGGCTTTATTTTCAAAAACCTTTGGCCTTACACTATTAGTACGTTACAGTACATATATATGAGTGACTCTAAGCATGCAGAGATTCACTACTACAGTCCCATTTTAGTCCATTTTTTTTCCCGTCACCGAATGCCTCCATCTTTCTTCTTCAAAGTTGTGACAATGCGTCGGCAATTACGTTCTCTTGTCCTGCCACTTCTGTAATTTTCAAATTGAATGGCTGAAATAATAAGCTCCATCTGAACAGTCTGGAATTTTTATCCTTAAATTTTTCCCTAAATGTCAAGAGGTTATGATCAGTATATAGAGTTGTATCAAACAAATTACTGGCAATATAAATGTTGAAATGTCGCAAAGCCAACACCAAGCTCAAGGTCACCTCTTTGATTGTGGGACATTTCTGTTGATAATTATTCAATTTTCTGGAAAAGTACCCAATAGGTCTGTCTATCTTCTTGTCGTCCTCTTGTAAGAGTACAGCACCAATAGCCACCTCAAATGGCTTTGTGTAATTAAGTGTGGCAAGCACTGGTGCAGTGGTTGTCACAGCTTCCAGGCTGTCAAATGCCTTCTGACATTCCTCCTTCAGTTGAAATTGTCTGCACTTCTTCAATAAATCAGTCAGTAGAGCAAACATACTGCTAAAATTTGGTACAAACTTGCAATAAAAACCACTCAGTCCCAGAAATCGTAGTACTGCTCTCATCATCAATAGTATGGTAAACTCCCCATTAACTTTTGTTTTCCCATCCTGTAGGGCCATTTTTCCATGCCCAATGAAATGGCCCAGGAATGTGACTTGGGCTTTTGTGAACTCTCTCTTAGCCAGCTTTATCACCAAGCCTGCCTCCTAAAGTCAATTGAACAATTCTGATAGATACTCCAAATGTTCCTTCCATGTGTGACTTAAAAATCACCAGGTCGTCGACGTAAACCACACAATTGGATAATCCCAAAATGACTTTATTGGTTAGTCTTTGAAATGTGGCTAGCGCATTTTTCATATCAAATGGCATGACTTTAAACTGGTACAGTTTATTCGGTGTCACAAAGCCGAAATTCCCTTCACTCTTTCGGACAAAGGTACCTGTCAGTATCCAACTTTGAAATATAAATTGCTTGTCCCACCTTCTCCGCACAGTCTTCCAAACATGGAATAAGATACAAATCAAATTTTATAACTGCATTGACTTTACAAGAGTCCACACATAATCATTGGGTACTGTCTGGTTTTGACACCATTACTATGGGTGAGCTCCATTCACTACAACTCACTTCGATTATATTGTCTTTGAGCAAGCGTTCAATCTCTCTTTGAACCTGTGCCAATTTTAGAGGGTTACGTCTGTAAGGATGTTGCTTAATTGGAACAGCATTTTTTTTCTCTACATCATTCGTAATTAGATTAATACCTCCCAGCTTATTCCCACATATCTCCCCATATGGTTTCAGTAACTTTTAATTCATTTTGATTTTCCTCTGGAAGGTAATTCAGTAGTTTATCCTAATTTTTGAGATCTTCCTCATTATCCAGTTTAATTAGAGGAATGTCCATTCAGAATCATCTGAACTTGGTTCTTCACTCTGTGTCGTGATCAGTAAAATACTACTTTCCTTCCCTATCAAAATAACTTTTCAGCATACTCCACTGGCACATTGTGTGAGATTTCCATCTGGCGTTCTTATTAAATGGTTTACCTTATTCAGTTTCCTTTCGATTTGATAAGGCCCATAAAACCTTGCCTTTAAAGGTTCACGTACCACTGTAAGTAACACTAACCTTTTATCTTCATGAGCAAAATTGTGAATTTTTGATTTCTTGTCTACTTCCTGTTCCATCACATGCTGTGCTACTTTTAACTGCTGTCTAGCCAACTCACCCACTGTATTTAATCATTCACTGAAATTTTATACATAATACAAATGTGTAGTCTCTGAACTCTGACTCACCAATTTCTCCTTTATTAATTTCAGTGGTTCCCTCACTTCATACCCAAAAAACTAATTCAAATAGACTGAATTTGATAGATTCATTGGGTGTATTCCTATTTGCAAAAAAAGTTCAAATGGAATTCACTTATCCCAATGCTCTGGACAGTCTTGTCTATAAGCCCTCAACATGGTCCTTAAAGTTTATTGCCACTGTCCTAATGTCCCCTGTGATTTTGGATGGTATCCAGTGGATTTGAATTGTTTTATTCCTAAATTATCCATAATTTTCTTGAATAACTATGATGTAAAATTTAACACTCTCTGAGGGTGGTCCGTATCTGGTAAAAAAAAAATTGAGTAACTCTTCTACAATCCTTTTAGCTGTAACATTGCGTAATGGAATGGCCTCTGGAAATCTAGTGGACACATCCATTATTGTTAACAAATACCGATTCCCATTTTTTATTTTAGGTAGGGGTCCTACACAATCAATTAAGACCCTTGTAAAAGGTTTCTAAAATGCAGGAATGGGTATTAGGGTACTGGTTTTATTGCTGCCTGAAGTTTTCCAATTACCTGACACGTATGACATGTCCGGCAAAATTCAACCACATCCTTATGCAGTCCAGGCCAATAAAAATGTTTTTGTATTTTGGCTTGAGTTTTCCTAACTCTCAGATGACCCCCTGTTGCTACTTCATGTGCTACCCACAATAGCTGCTTTCTATTAACCCATCAGTAAATACAACCTGATGAACTTCTGCCCATTTCTCATCCACCTGAAGATGTGATGGTCTTTATTTCCTCATTAAGTCAGTAACATTCTGGAATACACTCAGATTCTTCTGTGTATGATTTTTGATACAACTGCTTTAGATTTTCACCTTTCTGTTGTAATTCAGTTAATTTTCCTGAACTAAAACTATCCACTTTGTTCTCCACCTGTTCTTGTTTCTTTTCAACCATTTGATCAAACATAGTCTCTGATAATTGTATTCAACGTCCTTATCTTTATCCTTTGATTTCGCCTCCTGCTTCAACTTGTGCCTTTGTGACTTTGTTATCCCTCGGTCAGGAAAAATCCCAGGGTATACTTCATGTAAGACATTGGCTGATTGTCCACTGGCTTTTCAACCACAGTAGGCATCACTCCCACCTGTGATCCAGCTATGTCATTACCAAGGATAAACTGTATTCCTGGAACTGAGAATTTCTCTGTCACTCCTACCACCACTTCACCACTTTTCACAGGACTCTCAAACCTCACTTTATATATTGGAAAGGTGTTCTTCTCATCATGAATTCCACATTTTACCACTTTTTCTGGTAAGACTCCGTCGGAATTACATTTCTCCTAATCTCTCACTGTCAAAGATTGACTTGCTGCTAATCTCTTAAATTTTGTTTTACCTGCTGTTCCAAACGTAGATGAGTAAATCTTACTCTCACAATTATATTCTTTAAAGAGATCTGGCACTTTCTTCTCAACCAACCCCTGAGCAGGTTGTACTTTTGCAGCTTCTTAGCTCCCACTGTGCTTTCCTTTACGACTTCAACAAAGCTCACTGGCTTATCCTGATTTTTCCCACATCTCTCTTCCTAGTGCTTTTTCTAAACCAACAACACTGCGACTTCATGTGGCCTATTTTATTGCAGTGAAAACACTTGAGCCTTTTTACTTCTCTTTCCTCCTCATGGGTTTCCTTTTTACTCTGTGGCAACTGTCGTTACTATCTTCAATGAGATCTCCTTTTCCCTTACCACCTGAGTATTTTCTCTTTTCCCCAATTTATATCCCTCACAGATTGAAATTGATGTTGCAAGCCAAACTTTGATTTTTGAACTAACTCATTATCATCAGCCATTTCCGCTGCTAATCTTGCAGTCCTAACTCTTTGCTTTTCGACATGAGTTCTCATTACTAAAGGAGGTGAATTTTTGAACTCCTCCAAAATAATCGTTTCTCTAAGAGCGCCATATGTTTGATCAATTATCAATGTCCTTATGCACCTAGGAAAATTGCGTTGTTTGATCCTTTCAAATTCAATGTATGTTTGACCAGGTTCCCTCCTTAGATTCCGAATACGTTGTTCAAAGGCTACTGGTCCTAGCTCAAATGCACTTAAGATGGCTTTCTTCACTTCATTATACTCCCCAGATACCACCTCTGATAGAAAGCAAATACCTGACTAGCTGTACCTACCAACTATGTTTGGATCACCAATACCCACATGGTCACGAGCCAATGGCTTCTACATCCATCTCATCAAACTTTGGCAATGCTTGGACATATTTAAACAGACCCCCACCAGGCCTTTGGTTACAATAGGATTGCTCACCATCACTGTCCTCATCACTACTCGTCCTTTTCACCTCAACCTCCACCATTTCAAGTCAACTTTGAGTTTTTAGTTCCAACCTCTGAATTTCAAAAACTCTCTCTTTCTAACTTTTTTCTGCTAGAGCCGCCTTCTCCTTTTCTGTTTCCTCTGCTTTTATTCATAATTCAAACTGTTTCATTTACTTTTAATGTTCAAGCTTCTTCATTTTCAGTTGAATTTTAGCCATTTCCAAAGATTCCAATGGCATTTCTGGCAATTGTAAATGCTGCATGATGTCCACAATTATCTCCCCTTTCGTCTCAGACACAGGCAACTTCAGCTTGTTTGCCAATTCAGGAAGTTTTACCTTCCTTACTTCCTGTAGAACTCCCGAAATAACCTCTTCTACCTCCAGGAAATCTAAGTCACTGAAAGAACCATTACTACACAAGGCACACCCTGTTTAAACCAAACAAATTCAACACTCTAAATAAAAAACACTAACATATACCACACCCTGCCTTTTGAGTCCAACAACCGTCAAACCAACCTGGAGTTAAAGACTTTGGTCCTGACAAAAGCGCCCAATTTGTTATGGACCAGACCAAGTGCCCTCAAAATATATTCAGAAGATAGACTAGATCCTAATCATCTTATTTTAAAAGTAAGTGTAAGGTGTTGCATTCCAGATGTAATGCGATCGGTCAAACTACTCGATGTTAAGCAAAACACACTTTATTCATACACTATGGTTAAAATACAAAAAAAAAGAAGAAATTGAAATAACTTAACTCTTTTGGAGAACTTAACAGAATAATAGATTATTTTACAACTTACGGTAACTGTTCCAATATAGTACCATAAAAGAAACAGACTCTTGGCAAGAGGTATGTTCTGAAATTGTCTCACAGGCAATTCTCCAGTCCAGGAGGAGAAAAATATCAAGAGAAAACTCTTTTGGGGGGAGGTGGGGGGGTTGGTTGTGTTGGGAGAGAGAGAGAGAAGCAGCAGGGAGAGAGGTACTGTAGCTTCCAAACCCAGATCCAAGACCCAGCAACAACTGCTACTGAAAACTAAGACTAAAAATCCTGATTCTGTGGGAGCTTGACCCCACCCATTCAGGCTGCTTCTGTTGTTCCAACTTTTAAAAAAACTCCAAGGACTCAGAAGCAGTTTACTTTATTGGCTTTGGAGCAGACTTCCCTGCATTTCTGTTGCAATCCTTCTTCATTAAAAATAAAAGGACAGAATACACCTCTTAAAGCCATAGTATCATCACAATAGTAAGCTTGTGGACTAGTCTCAGAGACTCATTGACGTTTTACAGCACCACCTAACAAGGATGTGACTATACTGATCCCATTTTCCAGCTCTTGACACATAGTACTGGAGGCTATGGCAATGCGGGTGAAATACTGCTTAAATGTCACTTGAGTTTCTGACTCAACCACTGTTTCAAGCAGCGAATTCCAGACTCCTACTGCATACTAGGTGTAAAACATCCGTTATCCTCCTGTTTGCCTTCTAACTCTTCATCTAAATCTTTGTCCTTTCATTATTGACCCCTTTATTAACGGAAAAAAAAGCCCTAATCAGGCATGTACGTGAAGATGGACTGAAATTATGTGAGTGTCATAGAATCATTACAGTGTGGAAGCAGGCCATTTGACCGTTGAGTCCACTCTGACCCTCCCGAGAGCATCCCACTCAAATCAACCCCAGTTCTGTCCCTGTAGCCCTGCGTTGCCTACGGTTTAATCCACGTAGCCTGCACATTCCTGGATACTATGGGCAATTTAGCATGGCTAATCCACCTAGCCTGCACATCTTTTGACTGTGGGAGGAAACCGGAGCATCCAGAGGAAACACCCGCGGACACGGGGAGAATGTGCAAAATCTACATAGACAGTTGCCGGAGGCTGGAATCGAACCCGCGTTCCTGGCACTGTGAGACAGCAGTGTTAACTAAGCCACTGTGTTGCTCCCACCACTGAGCCACTTCCTGCCCCCGAGTGATGAATGTTTGTTTGCCACAGGCCATCAGAGCTAATGTGATTTAATAAGTTTGTTAACTTTGGAACAGGTGAATGGGTATTGGTAATTGGTATTGGTAGGATAATGCAGGAGCGAACTTACTATATACCCTGAGTGAATTGGGGTGTATATAGAGGAAAAAAAAAATTGTTTAAGGTGTGTGTCAACCATCATGTCATGTGTTTTGAGAGTAAATAGAGCACACTTGGTTGCCTTAAGGAGTTTTAGGGAAATGTTAGACATGTTCTTCCAGAAATTGATTCTGTTTAATTTACCAACCGAATTTGCTTCTTGTATTTCCCAACACGAACAACTCCCACATATATTGCTCCTGTAACATCATGACAATAATGATATTCAATAAAATTGGACCCTGAGCTAAATAGAGAGGTATTGGGACAGAAGACCAAAAGTTATGTCAATGAGGTAGGTCTTGAGGAATGTTTTAAAAGAAGAGCAAAATGGAGAGAGGGAATTTGAATGGTTGGGAAGGTAGTGCTCAAGATTTCAGTGTCAAATAGATTGCATGAATGTGGATGAGTCCAATCAACTTTTCCCATCTTTCTGTTTGTGTATTTGTATGTTTTAGTAGTTCATTCCACTGTTCAAACAGTCACCCTGGTGTCAGCAATGCCTCCATCTCCTGGAACCAGTCCGTTGGGTCTACGGGATGCCTTCTCCTCAAAGTCTGAATCATTGATGCCAGCAGATCTGGATAAATCAGCTGTGGAGCTCATTGACTGGCTGACACTCATTGATCAGATGATCAAATCAAACATAATTACTGTTGGAGATCTGGAGGAGATTAATGAAACCATTGTACGCCTGAAGGTATGGAAGAACATTTATTGAACCTATAGTGTGGTTGAGTTAGATGTGTGCAAACATATGCAAAACAAGGCAGAAGTAGACCATTTGGCCCCTTGACTCTGCTCCATCATTCAATAAGACCATAGCTGTTCTATTTTGGCATCAACTTCATATTCCTGAGTACCAGAGATGACCTTAGACTCCTTTGTTAGTCAAGAATCTATCTAGCTCTGCCTTAAAAATATTCAATGAGCATCTGGATAAGTACATGAATAGGAAGGGTTTAAAGGGGTATGGGCCAATTGCTGGCAAATAGGACTAGATCAGTTTAGCATATCTGATCACTGCGAACAAATTGGACCTAAAGGTCTATTTCCATGCTGTATAACTCTATGACTGCCTCCACAGCTCTCTGGGGAAGAGAGTTCCAAAGACTCATGATCATCTGAGAGAAAAAAGTTCCCTCGTCTAAGTGGAGGCCCCTTGATTTTTCAGAGATAACACAGTGTGGAGCTGGAGGAACACAGCAGGCCAGGCAGCATCAGAGGAGCAGGAAAGCTGATGTTTCGGATGGGGACCTTTTTGAAGAAGAGTCCTGACCCAAAACATCAGCTTTCCTGCACCTCTGATGTTGCCTGGCCTGCGGTGTTCATCCAGCTCCACACTGTGTTATCTCAGATTCCAGCATCGGC
>NC_063340.1:202115-244858 GCF_021869965.1 Rhincodon typus | reverse complement strand
GCCGATGCTGGAATCTGAGATAACACAGTGTGGAGCTGGATGAACACCGCAGGCCAGGCAACATCAGAGGTGCAGGAAAGCTGATGTTTTGGGTCAGGACTCTTCTTCAAAAAGGTCCCCATCCGAAACATCAGCTTTCCTGCTCCTCTGATGCTGCCTGGCCTGCTGTGTTCCTCCAGCTCCACACTGTGTTATCTCTGACTCCAGTATTGGCAGTTCTTACTATCCCTGATTTTTCAACTGTGTTATCCAGTTCTAGCAATATATGGGTATCATGTTTGACTCTGTGAATAAACATAAGATTGAGTAAATGTGAACTCCAGCATTATCCATGAACCGGATTTCCAGATTCTAACAGAGAAAGACCAATCAGTGGAAGATGATCTGGGAGATGATTGAGTTATAGACATTTTGGGAAGTTGATGGACTACATGAAAGAGACTTGTTAGAGATGAGCAGAACTGTGGAGGATTTAGCAACAACACAGAGCAGTGTAGAGTTTAGTTGTGATACAGGTTGGTGATAGATGGAGACTGCTAATGATTTGGAGTAGGAATGATAGCAGAGGATTAGATTAGTTAAACTCAAGTCTGGTGTGTTTTGTTTACAGCAGTCTCCACTGTGTGAGTGGTATTTGGCAGGATGATATAACTGTTTAAATGGTATACAGAATATTGTTCATCTCCAAATCCTGCCACACACTTGCCCCACTCCTGGAGACCTACTTGGTAGTTTTTCTGCAGTTTTCTAAATACCACTGTAGTGATATGGAAGATTCTTTGTTGGGAGCCACAGAGAAATCTGCAGCCACTGCATTGTATGAAGATATTTTGAGATCCAGCACTGATAGAAGGTTTAAACCTTTTGTGCTGGTCTTATCTGTTCAACGCTAACTTCTAATTTCTGACTTCTGACTTTCCTGAGTTTTAATCTTCAGTACTAATTTTGTTTCCTTTGTACATATTCACCACATGTAACTATTTGTTACATATTCAGCAACATTGTCATGTTAAAGGATGGTTGCAGTCAATTTGATTGAGTCTATAATTCAGTACAGTTTGATTTTTGTCCATGTTCATGCATCAAATTCTTTGAAAACAGACTACAAAGAACGATTTGGAGCAGCGACGACCACAGCTCGATGCTATTTTTACTCTGGCTCAGAACCTGAAAAATAAAACGGGTGACCTGGAGGAGCGAGCTTCAATTACTGAACGATGTAAGTGAAGTTCCTCCACAAATAACTGTAAAATATGAAACCGGAAATTGTGTTTGAAATGATTGCAGCATTGTTACCTGGTGGTTTGAAAAATATGATATGCTTCAGCTGTTTGATAGCAATTATCTACATGATACCTGTTAGAAGATGTACGGAGATCCAGGCATTGCAGCTTCCGGAAGTGAAGGCATGCTTGACTTTGGTGCTAAAAGTTGTATAACGCTGATACAAGGGAACTAAAATAACAAAGCAGTGAATGAGTGTAGGTCAGATTACTATCATGTTCCCAAACTGGGTTTATGTATGATCTCGGAGCTGGCGTCGGCCATTCAGCCCCTCAGTCTAGCTTCACCATTCAGTAAGATCATAGCTGATCTTTTTGCAACCTCAAATCCTCATTCCTGCCTACCCCTGATAATCTTTCAACTGCTTAGTAATCAAGAATCTGTCTTCCTCTGATTGGAAATATTTGAGGATTCTGCTTCCACTTCCTATCAGGAAGAGAGTTCCAAAGACTCGTAACTCTTTGTTTTTTTTTGCTTCATCTCTGTTTTAAATGGATGATATCTGGTTTTTAAACAGTGACCTCTCGTTCTAACCGAAAGAACTGCGGACGCTGTAAATCAGGAACAAAAACAAAGTTGCTGGAAAAGCTCAGCAGATCTGGCAGTATCTGTGAAGGAAAAAACAGAGTTAATGTTTCAGGTCCGGTGACCCTTCCTCAGCTCTGAGGAAGAGTCACCGGACCTGAAATGTTAACTCTTTTTTGCCTTCACAGATGCTGCCAGACCTGCTGAGCTTTTCCAGCAACTTTGTTTTTGGACCTGTAGTTCTATATTTATCCACGACAGGAATCATCTGCCCAAATCTGCCCTACCAAAACCCTTCAGGGATCATGTATGTTTCTAAGTTTGTTGTTTGCCGGTTTAAGAAAGTTTTTTTTTGTAGCATCAATCACACGAGAATGGCAGTAGTGATTAGTGACAATGTGCTTTTAAATGCAGTATTTCAACTTCCTGTATGTACTTACCTCCTTTTGATGTTTCTATGCAGTGGTGAGGGTGCAAAACCAATGGGACAACACACAGCACGGATTGGAGGCGCGGCAGCAACAGCTGGAAGAGTTGCTCAGTGACAGCATACAATGGGAAGAGGACTTGCAGGCAACTGAACGAATGGTCGGTCAGAGTGAAATCCGCCTGCAGAATGTGCTTCATGTCACTTCAGAGCCACTTGCCCCACAGCTGGCAGAAAGCAAGGTAACTTGTTGGCCTTCATTGTGAAGTGGTTAATTGACTGAGTCACATAATGTGGTATATTGTAAATTTCAAGAGTCTGTCAGCAGAGGGAGCATCTTGACCACTGTAGACTGTGTTATGAACCCTGTGGAGACTGATAACTTTTATAGTTAATTGCTGGATGAATGGTACAAGATTTTACATTTAACAAATTTCTTGTAACAGACTAAAAGCACTGGTGACTAAACATTTGTAGACAACTGATACTTCAAAACATAAAACAAAACTTTTAACACAAGGAAATAGCACATGGAAATAACTACCATCAGGTAAATATTGCATTGTCCTTAAAGTAGACATTTAATTCTTCCAGAATCAGTCCAAAATTATTCTTAATTCCCAAAGGTTTACTTTTATTCTACTTTGTTTTCAGCTGGTAACTTCTAACTCCAGAGCTGCCCTCCATAGTGAGAGTATTACTGGAAATCCTCCCTGCAATGTAAACTAGGTTAATGTTGTTAGGGTCTGGAATGATCTATCTGTTGGTGTGGTGGAGGCAGAATCACTTGAGTAGTTAGGGTCTGGAATGCAGTATCTGAAAGTGTGGTGGAGGCAGATTCACTTGGGTGGTTAGTGTCTGGAATGTACTGTCTGAGATTGTGGTGGAAGCAGGTTCACTCATTGGTTTCAAAAGGGAAATAGACTAAAAAGGAGCATTGTTTGGGGTAACATGGAGAAGGTAGGAGAATTGATGCTAAGGGAAATACTCATTCAGAGAGCCTATGCGCACACAGTTGTTCAAATAGCCCTCCTGTGCTGTAGCAATTTTGTGATATTTATTTTGAAATGATTAAAATGTTCAAATTCTATTCATCAAACCAAATACCAAATTAAACTCTCATTTCTACTGCTACAACACGTTTTGGATCAGTTCAAACAGCAGTATGTACCAAGAATATGAAGAGAGCAAAGGAGCACTCTGCCCATTTCATACTAATTCATCTACATTGCAGTGGTTGAGCCACATGTTATGTGAGAAGATCGAAGTCCTTCGAGTAATGTTTCACAGACTCCTAACGATGGAAGTGGATCACAGCTACAATCGCCACCTATTAATCCCTGCAATAAGCTATTAGTCTGATGGAGCAACTTTTTGTTGAACTGCACAAACTGATAGAATTTCAATAATTTTGGTCCCCACATGTGTTGCTGATTCTGGTTGTGAAGGTAGTTAGCAGATTATTAAATTATTAAAACAAATGGAAAATATTTTCTGCTGTTTGCTTCTGTGATGTTATGAAAAGCGTGGCTAACTGCCCCAAGGCCATACTGTGGTGTTCTTTCGAGACTGTATATTAATCTCCTTGAAACATTGATAACTAGAATATAACATTGACAGTTTGATTAGTGATCTTGTGCATTTGTGTTATTTATTGTACAAAGGTCATTGCTTATAAAATATTGCTGAATAGAACTGTAGTTCTCATTTGGGATAAACGAAGAGTTGAATTTGGTGCAAAAGCTGATTATGGTTTGCTTCATTCTTTAACCCTTTGTAATTAACTTGCAAACATGATTTTATATATTGGTTAACAATTTTGTTATACTCAGCTCACTGAGGAAATTGCCTTCCTCCCCACTCCCCCAGGACACTGATAAATGTTCAGATTAATGTATGTCACGCGATGATTGAGTGAATGACAGTTGTGACTAGTGCCCAGAAGACTGTTCCGTCTTAGGAAAAGTGCAAAATGTTACTCTTTTTGAATATTGTTTCCCTTTCTGAGTGAGCAGAAATTAGTTAAGAATTGCAATCGTAGCTATAACATATATCTGAGAGAGAAGTGGTAGTACAGGGAGGACAATATAGACATAATTCTAAGCATGTTTGTGCTTTGGATCAAACTGTATCTGTGTCTTGTACTACTCTTTTTCAGCAATTCTTACAAGAATTACACAAAGGGCAGTTTACAGTGGCTGCATTCAAAGACTTATCCAGTAAACTTCTCCGGGAGTATGCAGCAGATGATACTCGGAAGGTGAAAGAGGTTACAGACAGCATTAATACATCCTGGAATAATATCAATCAAAGGTGAGATGAGATGATTTGGCAGACCAGGATCAAATTTTGTGTGTGTGTATAGTTTAGATATTTCATCTTTACCCAGTTATTTTCTCTGCCTTCAACTAATTGTTTTTCCCTGTGCTTTTTTGCCTGAGAGAGCTAATTGACAGGTTGGTCCTTGAATGTGAAGCTACAATACTATCCAACTGTGTTACTATCCGTGAACTGGCTGATCAGGAATTTCTTTTCACCTGGTCTTTTCTCAGTTGTTCTGTAATGCAGTTAAAACACAAATTACTATAAATGTAAAATAAAAACCGAAATAACTGCGGATGCTGTAAATCGGAAACAAAAACAAAGTTGCTGGAAAAGCCCAGCAGATCTGGCAGTATCTGTGAAGGAAATAACAGAGTTAACGTTTCAGGAACCGGTGACCCTTCCTCAGAACTGTTCTGAGGAAGGGTCACCGGACCCGAAACGTTAACTCTGTTTTTTCGTTCAGAGATGCTGCCAGACCTGCTGGGCTTTACCAGCAACTTTGTTTTTGTTACTATAAATGTATCTGTGGACATGAATCTTTTCACTGCAAGGTGCAGTACATTTGGGAAGGATGCACTCGTATAGTGGTTATGATACAGGCAGTAGTAATTCTGAGGTCTGGGCCAATAATCCAGCTTTGGAGTTTAGTTCCCACTTGGTCAGTGGAGAATTTGAATTCAGTTAAAAACAAAATATGGAGCTAAATAGGTGTACCAGTAAAAATTGCCATATAGCTGTCAGATTGTCATAAAATCTCGCTCTATTGCATTTGCTAAATGATCCTGAAATTGCAAAGAATTATGCTGAAAGCCGATTTAGGATCCTCAGGCAGGCTTGCACATACTGGAAGCTACATTTACTAACACACAGGATCCTGTTCTTTGCAGTTGGAAACCTACATGCACTACATTCATTTCAGTCAACAAAATAGGTGACAACCATGGTCTGTTTTATTTCTCAGGACAATGTCTTGATTAATCAGAGTCGAACTGCCTGTTTTAAAATTTAAATAACTTAGTTAACTGTCAATTACCATCAAACTGGTGTATTCGATATGGTAATGCCTGTACCACATAGAGTCCACTTGACAACCAATCTGCGCTGCCCTGTTGTACAGTATGTTATTTTCTCTTTGCCTCGCTATTCTTGCAAATAGCGCCAATGAGGGCAAGAGGAGAAGCCTCGACAAAAAACATCTGTTTACAGCAATGCTCAAGAACAGTGCTAACAAATAACTATTTGTATACCATATCATTGTGACATTTAATAATTGGGGGAGATGTGAGAAACTATATCTTGCAAGAAAGTCTCTTCTAGTTGGACCAGAAGTGGCTGTCCTCATCTACACTAGACCCCATGGAATCTGGAGTGAAAAATACCTCACAGGTATTGGTGGCAGCATATACAGTATGATGTGTAAATTCACACACAATGCTTAATCATGTTCTTGTAGATTGTGGGCAGGATCTGGATTCATGTGATGAATTACCCATTGCAGAATTCCTAATCCTTGACATGCTTTTATAACCCTGGTATTCATATGACTGGGCCTAGCCCTTCAGATGTTAATAGTGAGGTTTCAGTGATTACAATTATTGCGAAGTTGGCTAGCATGCTCGTGGATTGGGAGGCAGGGAGTTAGAATTGGTTTTTGTAAAATGTAAAGGGGGAAAATCAGTGTGTGGTCCCTTTAAAAGATGATGTGCTTTTTCCATGCTTAGTGATTTAAAAAGGATGTCTATGAGCAGCTTGTGGGTTTGCAGGTGCAGAGAAAACACTCAAATTGAAACATTTGTATCAAAAAGCTGTACAGTTAGCAGACCAAGCACCAGTTTTGTTTTGTTATCAAGACAACAAGTTTTGAATTTAGTCAATTAATTTGAATCAGACACTTAGAGACTAAAAATCAATTAAATTTAAATCTGCTGGTTTTGACAACATGGGACCAATCCTATTGTAAGAAATTAATATGTCATCAAGGGTATAAAAGGAGAGGGCAGTTGGAAAATCAGGAAAGCGCACTGCCATCTGCAAGAGTTAACACCTCTCAGCTCTCAGGAGAGAATCACCCGCTCTCAAAGACTTCTCTAATTTTTGGAGAAAGCACCATCTATATGAAAGGTATCTATGACACAAGTAGTTAATGTTTCTGACAAAAGAATTCGACAGAGAAGGCGTCCTGACAGAAGAGTTGGTCGGAGAAGACCCAGAACATTCCGGAAGACACGTAACCTGTCTGTAATTTTGAGAGACTAAATTCTTCTTTTAAATTTTATTTATATAAGTGGAAGTTGTATTTATTCAACAGCATACCAGTAGAATCTTGTTTTATTTGGGAATAGTTAGTAGTTAGGGGTTTATTCGGTTTGTTAATAATTTAGTTAGTTTGTTCACTGTTAGAGTTAGAGAAATAAATTGTTAAAGTAAAGTGAGATTGGAAAGTGAGTGTCAGGGGTTTATTTTATGTAACCACTAGAAGTTGCGGAAAAGCAGTTTACACCACTTTTCACACTGCTTTTAACAGATTATATAGGGTGAGGTGCTCCTCCCTAGGTGTTTCAGTTTTACTTATTAGTGGGGGGGGTGTCAACCTCCACTTTGTAACAGACTGGGGACTCATCCAGGATTTGGATGGATTTGGACAGATTTAGGGTACAAAAGGTCTTAGAATCATAGAATCCCTACAGTGTGGAAACAGGCCCTTCGGCCCAATAAGTCCACACCGACCCTTAGAACATCCCACCCAGACCCAGCCCCCTAACCTAAACATCCCTGAACACTATGGGCAATTTAGTATGTCCAATCCACCTAACCTGCGCATCTTTGGACTGTGGGAGGAAACCGGAGCACCCGGAGGAACCCCACGCAGACACGGGGAGAATGTGCAAACTCCACACAAGCAGTCGCCCAAGGGTGGAATCGAACCCAGGTCCCTCGTGCTGTGAGACAGCAGTGCTAACCACTGAGCCACCATGCCTCCCAGCAGATTTAAACAGGCTTGTGGACTAGTGTCCTAGATCTTTAAATAAAACTCAGCTGAGAAGTGGAAAATCTGTTTAATTTTGGTTGCTTGTTGTTGGTTAAATCAACAGTGGGGAAATTGCTCTTAACATTGCGAAAGAGGTTTTAGCCATCAAAGATGCTTCCCAAATTTGTCAAGGAAGTTTAGAAAGACAGAGAAAGGGGCACTTTTAGAATTAGCAGACAGGCTAGAATTGGGCTTAGGGATAAGAAGTAAGCTGAACTTGTAACGGAGTTAGGTAGGCATTTAAGTATATCAGAGAATTGGTATCAGAAACATATAAACAATGGTTCAGAAATGCAAGAAAGGAACCGGGCCACACTTGTATCGCATTTGAAAGAATTAAACAGAGCAACTTCGATAGATGGATGAGATAGATTAAAGATAGAAAAGACATATGAAGCTCTTAGAGATTTATTTTGCTGGAAGAGTTTAAAAACTCACTTCCAGAAATGATAAGAACTCATGTTGAGGAACAGAAATTTAAAACAGCGAGAAGAGCTGCCAAAATGACGGATGAAAACTCATTAGTGCAGAAATTGAAATCTAGCTTCCGACAGCAATTTCATTCAATGAAGGATAGAAATTGGGAAAGAGGGAGATCCTTCAATGAAAAACAAAAGGTAGATCACACTGGGGACAGTTTTCCACATGTGAAAAAAGAAACCCAAGAAGCTGAAAAAGAGGTGAAAGACCTCAAGTGTATTCACTACAATAAAGTGGGACACACAATGTCACAGTGCCGGTGGCTTAAGAGAGGCACTGGGAGAAAAGGATGTGGTAAAAGAATTTAAACCAGTGGGATTAGTTGAGGTAGTGAAGGAAATCCCAAAAGAAGTTGAGGAGCTGCAGGAGAGTGTATAGCCTTGTATTGGGCTGGATAGTAAGATAGCACCCAATCTTTTCAAAGAGTTAGAGATAGTCGGAACTGCTGATGCTGGAGTCTAAGTTAACAAGGTGTCGAGCTGGATGAACACAGCAGGCCAGGCAGTATCAGAGGAGCAGGAAAGCTGACGTTTTGAGTCTGGACTCCCGGGGGAGGGGAAGGGGGCTCTGAAATAAAGAGAGAGGAGGGGGAGGTAATGATAGAAGGTGGATAGAGGAGCAGATAGGTGGAGAGAAGACGGACAGGTCAAGGAGGCAGGGATGAAGCCAGTACAGGTGATTGTAGGTAAGGAGTTGGGATGTGGGTTGGTCAGTGAGGTGGGAGGGAAGACGGACAGGTCAAGGAGGCAGGGACAAGATGGGCTGGTCTTGGGATGAGGTCGGGGGTGGGGAGATTTTGAAGCTTGTAAAGTCCACATTAAGAACATTGGGCTGCAGGGTTCCCAGGCAGAATATGAGGTGCTGTTCCTCCAGCCTTTGGGTGGTGTCGTTGTGGCAATGGAGGCGGCCCAGGATGGACATGTCGTCCAAAGAGTGGGAGGGGGAGTTGAAATGGTTCGTGACTGGGAGGTGTTCTCGCTTGTCACGAACCGAGCGTAGGTGTTCCACAAAGCGGTCTCCAAGCCTCCACTTGGTTTCCCCGATGTAGAGGAGGCCACAGCGGGAACAGCGGATACAATAGACCACAGTAGCGGATGTGCAGGTGAAAACATCTGTTTAATGTGGAGGGTTTTCTTGTGGCCTGGGATTGAGGTGAGGGGGGAGGTATAGGGGCAGGTGTAGCCCTTCCTGCGGTTGCAGGGAAAGGTGCTGGGGGTGGTGGGGCTAGTGGGGAGTGCGGAGCGGACGGAGTCGCAGAGAGAGTGGTCCCTCTGGAAGGCAAATAAGGGTGGGCAGGCAAATATATCCTTGTTAGTGGGGTCAGATTGCAGGTGACGGAAGTGGCGGAGAATGATGTGTTGAATCCGGAGGTTGATGGGGTGATACGTGAGGACGGCATGGTGGCTCAGTGGTTAGCACTGCAGCCTCACAGCGCCAGGGACCTGGGTTCAATTTCACCCTCGGGCGACTGTCAGTGTGGAGTTTGCACATTCTCCCCGTGTCTGCGTGGGTTTCCTCCGGGTAGTCCGGTTTCCTCCCACAGTCCAAAGATGTACAGGCTAGGGTGAATTGGCCATGCTAAATTGGCGTACTGTTCAGAGATGTGTAGGTTAGGTGGGTTATAGGGAGATGGGTTGGTGTGGACTTGTTAGGCCGAAGGGCCTGTTTCCACACTGTAGGGATTCTATGATTCTATTCTATGACAAGGGGAATTCTGTCTTTGTTGTTATTGCGGGGAGGGGGTGTGAGGGCTGAGGTGCGGGAGACGCGAGAGATGCTATTGAGGGCGTTTGGGTAAAGTTTGCTCAGGTATAACAAGGGGAGTTGGTCAAGAAGTTAAAATATTGAGAGATATCGGAGCCGGTCAGTCTCTAATAGTAAGAGATGAAAATCTTCTGAAATATTACCCGAAGAGAGTAGTAATCTGTGGATTAAATGGAGAGAGAATGTGTTCCCCGTGTAAGATGAAGCTAGAAAGTCCAATTAAGACTGGGGAAGTCTTTTTCCAGACTGTGCGGTGACAAGATCCCATAGTCATAAGTTAAAACAAGAAGGGAAAACAAAACAGAAAGATGAAGGAGTTGAGGTCCAGTTTGTTTACACAGTGTTTGATGAAGTGGTAAAGGAAAAACCTAAGTAGGTATAGGATAGGCAGAGGTGTTTAGTTTTGAGAAGTTAATGGAGTTACATCAAAACGATGAGGTGATAAAGGATTTATATCATAAAGCCTACTGAAAAGGAATCAGAGTGTATTCCAGAATGTTATTACCTTAAGGATAAAATCTTAAGGCAGAAATGGAGATCTTGGCCGGTTAGTGCAGATGAGAAATGGGCGGAAGTTCACCAGATTGTGTTGCCGGTAGAATATAGACAGGAATTATGGTGCGTAGCAGACAAATTACCTGTTGGAGGTCATCTAGGAGTGAGGAAGACTCAGGCTAAGATATAGAAACATTTTTATTGACCTGCATTGCATAAAGATATGGTTGAATTTTGCCACACATGTTGTACGTGTCAGATGTAGGAAAGACACAGTGATAAAACCAGCACCTTTGATGCCAATTTCCACATTTGAAGAACCTTTTACGTGGGTTATAATTGATTGTGTAGGTCCCCTCCCTAAAACCAAAAGTGGGAACCAGTATTTGCTCAACATGATGTGTTTACCAGATTTCCGGAGGCAATTCCATTATGGAATGTCAAGGCAAAAAAAAATTGTGGAGGAGTTGCTTGTTTTCTTTATCCGGGGAGATTCAGTGAGTTCAAGGGTCCAATTTTACTGTCAAACTATTTAAAGAGGTTGTGGATAGTTTAGGCATTAAACACATTACATCAAGTGTGTACCATCCTGAATCCCAGGGAGGTGGTAAGGTGGCAAGGTGGCATTAGACCCTAAAGACAGTTTTGAGGACTTATTGCCAGGATTACCCAAATGATTGGGATAAAGGTATCCTGTTTATATTTTATGCTATTAGAAATGCTTCAAATGAATCGACTCACTTTACTCCATTTGAATTGATATTCGGATATGAAGTAAGAGGGCTTTTAAAATTAGTTAAGGAAAAGTTGATAGATCTGAAGTCAGAGATCTCACAGTTGGATTATGTATCTGAGATGAGAGAAAGATTAAACAGAGTAGGTGAATTAGCTAGACAACATTTGAAGGTGGCAGAGCAAGAAGCAGATAAAAAATCTAAAATTCTTATGTTTGCCCATGGGAATAAAGTATTGCTGTTGTCACCAATGGTAGGAGATCCCTTCAGAGCAAGGTATGGAGAGACCTATCAGATTAAGAAGAAGTTGAGTCATGTAAATTATTTGGTAAAGATGCCAGATTAGAAAAAACTTTATTGGGTATGTCATGTGAATATGCTGAAACCTTACTATGACAAGAACGGGAACCGGAGAAACAGGTATTAGTTACTGCCCCTCAGAGTAAGGAATCAAATCCAGATGATTTGGATTTTGATGTGCCTCAGAATAAATTGAATAATAAGGAAGTCCTTAAAGAATGGGATAGGGTCGTGAGATATCTGACACAGGAACAGAGAACTGAATTGAATGACTTGATACAGTGCTATGAGGACATATATAGAAATAGAATGAGGGAGTTGAATACCCTAGTACATGAGGTTGAAGTAGGAAATGCTGTTCCGATAAAACAACACCCCTACAGGCTTAATCCTGTCAAAGCAACGCAGGTTCAGAAGGAAGTGGAAGCAATGCTTCCAAGAAGACATCATTGAGCCAAGTCACAGCGAGTGAACCTTGCTGATCATGTTGGTCCCCAAATCTGATGGTACTCACCATCTGATGATTCTGCATGGATTATCGGAAGGTCAGTGCCGTGACTAAACCTGACTTGTAACCAAATCCAAGGCTGGAGGACTGTGTGGAAAAAGTAGGACAAGCCACTTAAATCATACAGTTGGACTTATTTCATGGTTACTGGCAAGTACCTTTATTGGAGAGAATGAAAGACGTTTCTGCTTTTGTAACTCCAAATGGGCTATATCGATTTAAAGTAATTCCCTTTGGAATAAAAAACTACCAGCCACTTTTCAAAAACTTATGAACAGAGTTGTTGCAGGATTGACTAATTGTGCCGTCTACATAAGTGACTTAGCGTTCTTCAGCCATTTGTGGAAAGATCACATAGAGCATTTGGCAGAGCTCTTTGAGAGATTATGGAAGGCAAAGTTGGTCATAAACTTGGCAAAAACAGAATTCACAAAGGTGGAAGTGACATCCTTAGGGTATAACATCAGACATGGACGGATGACACCGAAGAACGTGAAGACAAAGGCCATTGAGGAATTTCTAAGACCCTCCTCGAAGAAGGAAGTGATACGATTTTTAGGACTGAACGGGCTCTACAATAAATTTGTACCAAACTTTAATGGAGTCGTGGCACCACTGACAGATATGTTAAAAAAGAACATGAAATTTCACTCGACAGAACAATGCCAGGAGGCATTTGAGAATTTAAAAGCCCTATTAACCACCGCACCAGTTTTAGCTACACCAAATTTCTTGAAATCCTTTAAAGTCACTGAAGACACATGCAAAATAGATGTTGGAACTGTGTTACAGGAGGATGATTGTGGAATTGAAAGACAAATTTTTTTTTTAAGAAAAGACTTGATATCCACCAGAAAAATATTCAACCATTAAAAAAAGTTATTGAGTTTGGTAATGGCCTTACAACATTTTAATATTTGCATTGTAAACAATGTATCAGAGATGATTGTGTATACTGATCACAATCCTTTGACGTTTCAAGAAAGATTTAAGGACAAGAGCACCAGAATATTTTGCTGTGCTCTCATGTTATAAGCATTTAATTTACAAATTGTACGTGTTGCGGGTTGTGAAAATATTATCGAAATGCATTATCGCAGGTTTAAAAGAAAAATGTTTATATAAGATAGAAACGTTAGTGTTCAGTGTTAAATGTAAAAAGCATTAGTATGAAATGGGTAACTCCAGATTAGTGAGATATGAATCTAGTAATATTAGGGAGTTAAGGTTTTAGGCAAAAAAAATGAAGCCATCTTTTAATAATGGTTCTTTTTTTTCTTAAGCGGGGTTGATATTGCAAAGTTGGGTAGCGTGCTTGTTGATTGGGAGGCAGGAAGTTAGAATTTGGTGTTTGTAAAATGCTAAGGGGGAGCAGCAGTGCATGGTCCCTTTAAAAGACGATGTACTTTTTCTATGTTTAGAAATTTAAAAAGGATATTGGAGAGCAGCTTGTGGGTTTGCAGGTGCAGGGAAAGCACTTTAATTGAAACATTTGTATCAAAAAGCTGTACAGTTAGCAGGCCAAGCAGCAGTTTTGTTTTGTTATCAAGACAAATTTTGATTTAGCCAATCAATTTGATTCAGGCACTGAGAGACTAAAAACCAGTTAACTTTAAATCTGCTGGTTTTGACAACATCGGACCAATCCTGTTGTAAGAAATTGATATGTCATCAAGGGTATAAAAGAAAAGAGCAGTTGGAAAATCAGGAGAGCAAACTGCCATCTGCAAGAGTTAACAGCTCTTAGCTCTCGAGAGAATCATTCGCTCTCAAAGAGTTCTCTAATTTTTGGAGAAAGTACTATCTAAATCCAAGGTACCTACGGCACAACTAATTAATATTCCTGACATAAGAATTCGATGGAGAAGCGGTTCCTGACAGCATATTTGACGGAGAAGGCACAGAACATTCCAGAAGACCCTTAACCTGGCTATAATTTCAGGACAGTAAATTCTTTTTTTAAAATTTTATTTATGGAAGTGGGGATTGTATTTATTGGAACAGCATACCAGTAGAATCTTGTTTTATTCGGGAATAGTTAGTAGTTAGGCGCTTCTTTGGTTTGTTAATAATTTATGTTGGTTCACTGTTAGAGAAATAAATTATTACTTGTCGATTGTAAAGTGAGTATCAGGGGTTTATTTTATTTAACAACTAGAAGTTGCGGAAAAGCAGTTTACACCACGTTTCACACTGCTTTAAACAGATTATATAGGGTGAGGTGCTCCTGTCTGGGTGTTTCGATTTCAGTTATCCACTTCGTAACACAGTAGTGTCAGGTATCAAGATGAGATGATTAGGTTCCTGTTCCTTGGAAATGGCGATTGCCTTGCTACATGCATGTTACTTAGGAGGCCAGTGGTTAGAACATAGAACATAGAACAGTTCAGCACAGTACAGGCCCTTCGGCCCACGATGTTGTGCCGACCTATTACCCAACTCTAAGAACAAACTACCCTGCATACCCTGCATTTTACTGTCATCCACGTGCCTATCCAGGATTAAATGTCCCTAACGTATCTGACTCTACTGCCACCTCTGGCAGTGAATTCCACGCACCCATCACTCTCTGTGTAAAGAACCTACCTCTGACATCTCCCCTATAACTTCCTCCAGTCACCTTAAAATTATGCCCCCTCGTAATAGTCATTTTCACCCTAGGAAAAAGTTTCTGGCCGACCTGGGGGCGGCTTTTCATGCAGAGGGTGGTGCGTGTGTGGAGTGAGCTGCCAGGGGAAGTGGTGGAGGCTGGTACAATTACAACATTTAAAAGGCATCTGGATGGGTATATGAGTAGGAAGGGTCGAGAGGGATTTAGGTAATGCTGTAATGGACTAGATTTATTTAGGATATCTGGTCAATATGGACGTGTTGGACCAAAGGGTCTGTTTCCGTGCTGTATATCTCTATGACTCCATGACACTTTACCTATGCCTTTCATCATCTTGTACATCTCTATCAAGTCACCTCTTATCCTTCTTCGCTCCAATGAGAAAAGCCCTAGCTCCCTCAACCTTTCCTCATAACATCTGCCCTCCATTCCAGGCAGCATCCTGCTAAATCTCCTCTGCACCCTCTCTAACGCTTCCACATCCTTCCTATAATGAGGCGACCAGAACTGAACACAATATTCCAAGTATGGACTAACTAGGGTTTTATAGAGCTGCAGCATAACCTCGCGGCTCTTAAACTCGATCCTCCTGCCAATGAAAGCCAACACAGCATTAGCCTTCTTAACAGCCTTATCAACTTGGGTGGCAACTTTGAGGGATCTATGGACGTGGACCCCAAGATCCCTCTGTTTCTCCACACTGCCATTAACCCTGTGTTCTGCATTCAATTCAACCTTCCAAAATGAATCACTTCACACTTTTTTCTGGGTTGAATTCCATCTGCCAGTTCTTTGCCCAGCTCTGCATCCTGCTGCAACCTACAACAGCCCTCCACGCTGTCCACAACTCCATCAACCTTTGTGTCATTGGCAAACTTACTAACCCACCCTTCCATTTCCTCATCAAAGCCATTTATGAAGATCACAAAGAGCAGAGGTCCCAGAACAGATCCCTGCAGAACACCACTGGTCACCGAGCTCCAGGCTGAATACTTTCCATTTACTACCACCCTCTATCTTCTATTGGACAGCCAATTCTGTAGCCAGACAACCAATTGCTTCCTTATTTTCTGAATGAGCTTACCATGTGGAACCTTATGAAATATCTTGCTAAATTCCATATACACCACATCCACTGCTCTACCTTCATCGATGTGTTTTGTTGCATCCTCAAAGAATTCAATAAGGCTTGTGAGGCATGACCTGCCCTTCCCAAAGCCATGCTGACTATTTCTAATCAAACTGTGCTTTTCCAAATAATCATAAATACTATCTCTCAGAATCCTCTCCAATAATTTGTCCACCACAGAAGTAAGACTGACTGGTCTGTAATTCCCAGAATTGGGAATTGTTGGTTCCAGTTGGAAAGATTGGAGTAGAGATTGTGGAACTGTATGTTGCATAAATGGTAGAATTACAGTGAACAGGCCTGGTTAAGAACTGGCAGAGTAAGGAACATGGCGGCAAGTCTAAGTAACAAGGGATTTAATACACGGGTGTACCTAATGTCAAAACCGATATTTAATTCCAGTTGGTATGAAAAAAATTAGTGATAGTTTCTGTCACAAGTCAAAGGTGCTTGAAATTTTAATTATTATTTAAACTTGCAGATTCTCAATGAGAATTGTAATATTTTTATGATTTCTCTGTTTTGCGCCTGTTCTTCAGTCAGTGTCATGCCATTTGTTCTGATATTCTGTGTTGTCCTTGTTGCTTCCCTTAGAGCCAGTGAGAGAGTTGAAAAGCTGGAGAATGAACTGAAGCAGCTACAGAACTTGCTGCAGGAGTTAGAGGGATGTCTCGGGTGGTTGCAGGATACTGAAAGTGCAGTTGATACCCTGGCTAATGCAGCTGACAAAGAAGACTTTCTGCAGGATAGTGCTGAGGTGAAGGAACTCAAACACCGATTGCGAGTAAGTACACTATGTGATAAAGAGTTGTTTATTTGATTATCTGTAGCAGCCTTTTCAGTAATACTGGAATGTGTATGCTTTTGATTCTGACTTTAATCTTCTGGCTGATTTTACAGATACTAACTTCATCTGGGTTGATTAAATTTAGTAAATTCATTTGGAAACAGTATTAGGAGACCTCTAAAAATACTTTAAAAATACATCTGATTGGTTCATGTTCTTTTTGCCCACCTTGCATGTTTGGTTGCTGTTCCAAAATATAATAGCATGACCCTTGAGAGATGCGAGTCGAACATCTCAGATTTGTGATTAGTCTGCTACATTAATTCAATTATCACTTAACTAGTTGGGATCTAAATCTATAGCAAGTGTATATTTTGGAGGAAATTAAACTTTTGGCATTTAAGAATGGAACCTGGGTTATAATTCAGTGCAGTAATGTTCTGTTTTATAACCTGCATGAGATCATTTACCAGTGTAGGAAATTTGCACAAGTGTTGAAGTGACAGATTTCAACTCACTGCATCAAGGAATTAGTGTGTAGTATTTGTAAATAGTGTGAACTCTGTATAAATAAGAAGGACAGCTTTCAACAGAGAAAATATTTGTATCTGTTAATATCCTTTAAATATATGTGACTGAAGCTAGTTAAACTGTCTTTTCCTCATAACACACAGCAGACTTTGATCATTTCACAGTGTAATACCTGTGTTCATCAGTTGGAGGAGCCAGATGGTTTTATATCTATCTGAGCCAGTTAACTTGACTAGCATACTCAGAAACAAAAACAGAAGTTGCTGGAAAAGTTCAGCAGGTATGGCAGCATCTGTGAATAAAGATCAAAGTTAATGATTCGGTTCCGGAGATCCTTACTCAGTTCTGAGGAAGGGTTGCTGGACCCTAAACGTTAACTCTGATTTTTTTCTTAACAGATGCTGCCAGACCTGCTGAGCTTTTCCAGCAACTTTGTTTTTGTTCCTGTCATCAGATCTTGAATATTTTAGAAATGTGACAGGATTTAAACAAGGACAAAGGCAGGGAATGAGGGAATCGAAGAACCAAAAGGAAAGTGTGTGTTAGGTTCGAAGGCAGGAGTGATTAAATGGTTAACAATGAAGACGCAAAACAAAAAGGTATGATAATGGAACAGATAAAGAATCAAAAGATGGGTAAATGAGAAAGCAGAATCCTATTCAGTGCTTGTTGTTTGAAAAAGTGGAAGCAGTAGTTATAATCTGAAACTGTTGAAGCCCATGTTGAGTTATTGAAAGTTGAGATGTGTTCCTCAAGCTTATACTGAGCTTTGTCGGAACAGTCGAAGTGGACAATGACAGATTGACATGAGACCAGGGCTGAGAATATGTTGATAGGTAAAGAAAGCTCAGGGTCATGCTGCAGACTGAACAGAGAATTTCTATAAATCACCCAATCTGCAATTGATCTGCCACTATTCAGCATTTGGAATGTTCTGAGCGGTTTTGTGCTTCATATCTAAGGAAGGATGAACTGGCCTTGGAGGAAGTCCGCAGAGGTTTACATGAATGATTCGGGGATGAAGGACTTGTCATATGAGCAGCAGTTGAGAACTCTGGATGTATATTTGTTGAGAATGATGAGGGGGTGATCTAATTGAAACTCTCAGAATACTGAGAGTTCTGGATAGAGCAGCTGTGGAGAAGCTGGTTCTGCGAGTAGGAGAGACTAGGATTTGAGGGTACAGCCTCAGAGTGAAAGGACGACCCTTTAGAACTGAGATGAGGAGGAATTTCTTCAGCCAGAGGCTGGTGAATCTCTGGAACCCATTTGCCACAGAAGGCTGCAGAGGCCAAGTCTTTGAATTTATTTAAGACAGAGATATCTTGGTTCTTGATTAGCAAGGTGATCAAGGGTTACAAGAAGAATGTAGGAGAATGGAGCTGAGAAACATATCACCTGTGATTGAATGACGGAGCAGACTGAATGGTCTATATTTTATGGGCTTATGGAGACCCCATGTGAGCAGCAAATCCAGTATGTTAACCTGAAAAAGGTGCAATTAAATTGTAGTTCCTCAAGGAAGGAATGTTTGAGCCCAGGAGGTGGAGAAATTTTAAAGAGGAGTTGACTGTAATACGATAGAGAGAATAGTTCTTTCAAAATGCTAGAAGAGGAGAGGGCGGGCAGATGTGTTTGGTAGTGGAAATGGTAGAGGATAATCTCTTACATGTGGAGGCTGGTATGACGGAATGAGAGAGCGCAAAGGAAATCCTGTCTTTATTTCAGACTTTCAACGTCCATAGTATAATATTATGTTTGAGTGAAATTGAGGCATTTGACATTGAAAATAATAAGTAATAGATTACAAGTGACAATTTAAAAATTATGATGTTGTCCTTAGTCCACTGCTTTAGACTTGAACATCCTTCGAAGTTTGAAATTTACCACTTGTATTGAGGTCCTTCACAAAATTAATCTCCATGCTGGATTTTAAGTTACACCTGTTCGATACACTATTATTTATTGCTCTAGAAAGCATTAAATTTTATTGTAAAACATTGTAAAAACTCAATTGCTCTATATTTATGTAGCCTTTGTGTGAGTTTTAATATATGCTGTGCAGGGCGGATGTATTAATCAGCCATGAATTATGTGAGTTGCAGTGTAAGAGAAATATTAAACATTCATGACAGCGTTCTCACTCTCTCGTCCCTTTGTTCCATGTTGATAGTAGAGCAGTTTATGAGAAATCAAGCACTGTACTAACTGTTTAGACACCTACGCACAAAAGTTTCACACTCCTCAATATCTCAGATCCTTTTGCCTCAAACTGCCAAAACACCTCCAAGTTTAGTTTTACATCTTTTAGAAATACGCAAAGAACTGCATGAGAAAAGCCATCTCACTAAGTACCTCAAACATTTGAAGTGTATTTCCATTTCTCACAGTACCAGGACAGCATCACAAACATTCGGGTTAATATTAGAATGTAGCACCAAAAGTACCACCAGAACAACTTCCCAGGAATACTCAAGGCTGTTCAAGAAAACTGTCTCAATCTTCTCTTTGGAGATAACGTTTTCGAACAAACATCCCATTCTGTCACCTATAATGTAGCAATTCCTGATTTGCATTTAATGAAGTAGTAAACAGAGGATTCATATTTGTTTGGAAAACCAGAAAAGCCATTGACTAAAGGCAAATAGCCAGACTACCCGTGGTACACACTTTCAGACATCTCTCAGACTTCCCCTGGATAGCAGTGGAACAAGTACTTTGCTATCTGTTATCTTTGTGCTCAGTGTGCCCACTGCCCAGTCCATTTCAAACCAATGATCTGAGCCACTTTTTGCATATAGATGATGTTCAGTTCTGGACTTTTAGAAGGATGCAAAGTCTTAGGAGAGAGTACAGAAGATATTTACAAGAATGAAATTTGTCATCTGTGGAATCAATCATGAAGTTGGAATTGTTTTCCTTTGAGATGAGAATGCCCAGAGGAAATCTGATGAAAGTATTCAAAGTGGTGAAATGTTTGGACAGAGTAGGTGGGGAGAAAACATTCTTGATGGTGCAAGGATCAAGAATAAAATGGCACAAATTTAAAGTCATTAATACAAGGAGCAAAAGTGGTTTCGGCAAAAGCTTTTGGGATGCAATGCCGGTGAACATGTGCAGGCAGGCTCAATTGAGGCGATCAAGAATAAATTAAAAGATTATTTGTAAAGGGAAAATGTGCAAGGTTACAGCGAAAAGGGAGCAAAATGGCACTAAGTGAAATGCTTGCGAAGATATAATGGGCTGAATGACCTCCTTCTGTGCCATAGCAATTCTGAGATTATATATTCCTTTGTTTACAGAATATCTGATAATATGACCATAATACCTGGCATGAACCCCACGAGACAGCATGCCATGACCTGAAACTTGGGTTTTGGCTCTTCCAGTTCATTGGTAATTGAGCCACAAACCAAACTGTAGTACTTGAATTGAACTCCAATTGCATCAGAATGGCATCTAATCTTTAATTAAATGCTTCCTGGCTGCATTAAACAGCTACTAGCAACCCTAGAAATGACCTACCTAACCAGCAATGGTCTAGTCATATCAGTATTCTCGCCATTTTTTTTACTCTTGTCCAATATATGCAAATAGAGGAAAAAGGCATGCAATGTGCTGGGATCACACAGCGCTTAACAGTGGTTGAATCCTATTTGTGAAGCAGCATATGGATTCATGTCAGAATAAATTGATACAAGTTTATAAAATAATGAGAGGTATAGATAGAGTTAATGGTAGTTGTCTTTTCCCTAGGATGGGGGGTTTCAGGTCGAGGGGACACATCTTTAAGGTGAGAGGAGAGAGATTTAAAAAGGATGTGAGGCAAATTTTTTACACGGATGTGGTTCGCGTGTGGAATGAACTTCTTGAGGAAGTGGTGGATGTGGGTACAATTGCAGTATTTAAAAGAAATTTGGATAAGCACATGAATAGTAAAGGTTTGGAGGGATATAGGCCAGGAGCAGGCAGATGGGACAAGTTTAGTTTGGAATAATGTTTGGCATAGACTGGTTGGACTGAAGGATTTGTGTCTGTGCTGTATGATCCTATGACTATAAAAAAAACAAGCATTCTTCACAGCTGTAGATTTCGACCTTCATGTTGATGCAGTGTGTGGAAATACTGTGGTCATCTTGTCGGTTATATATTTTCTGATCATGTTTAAAGTTCCAGCCCTGCTCATGAAAGGTATCACATAATATTCAGAAAAATATCAACCACCCAGTTGAATCAGGCCTCCTCATGGACTCCTGGAGGCTGCTGCAAAGTTTCTACGGGCACACACGCATGCATCTGATCCAGAGCTTTTGGATTTCTTCTTGATTGCAGTCCATTACTGTATTTTACTTGAGTAGATTCCAACACTCTCAATTTTAAACCTATGCTGCTGCAGCTGCATAAGGTAAAATCTTCCATGCGTGGTCTGTATTCATACTTGATATGTTTGGGTCCACTCTCAACTCGACGTGGATAACTTCCCCATCATATCTTTGGAGTGACATTGAAAGCTGTATGGGTTCACTCAAAGGCCAGCAGACGCTGAACCAGCTGACAAGTCTGGTTATACACTCAGCATCACTAGCACTTGTGATGAATCATGAATGAGAATGTCTAGTCTTGCTTTTGTACACGAACAGGTTGTATATTAGCAGTTAAGTGGTAAAGGTTCAAAATGATTCTGTGCACTGTTTAACATGTTATATTTCATGCCAAAGCTAATTGTGTTGTGCAAGTACTGTAACTAGATAATGGGAAACACTTCACTGGTTGAACGGATGCTCAGAAATGCAGGATTTAAAGCAGGACTAATAAACTCACAAGATGTAATGGATTTTTCCTTTACCTGATACTCTGCATATTAATTTGTTCATGTACTTGGTGTAAATACCTATGATTTAAAAGTAATTTTTCTTTCAATTCAAGATAAGTATACTAATGACCTTTTAGATGGCAAGGTTGTACTGAACAGGCATACAAATCTGGGAAGTAATTAATGCATTGTGAATGATCCTTGGGTAGAGATGACCTTTCATTTTACATGGCTTACCAAGTGTATTGGTAGGCAATTGCCAGCTTTAGGATTAATGGCAGGTGGTCTTCATACAAAGATTGTCTTCTGCATCTTCAAGCCTGAGTCATTTTCCTGTGTATGCATTGAACTGATAACTGCACATTGCTGACATCTAAATAGCTTTCAGCATTCTGACAATTTTATTGATTAGTTCACATGATGATGGTCCCTGATATGTACAGTGTAGTCGGCATGCATTAAGCAACTAATGCTTATTTTTCTCATTGTTTGACCTGTATAGTTTTGACTATAAATTTTCAATGCTATCGTACACTTCTTTGAATGGTGAGGGAGTAAGGTAGACAACCCTGCTTTATACACAAAAATGAAATACTGCAGATGCTGGAAATTTGGAAAAAAAGCAGAAAGTGTTGGTAAAGCTCAGCAGGTCAGTCAGCATTTATGGAGATTTCACCAGACTGCTGTATATTTTTTAGCAAGGGAGCACTGCAGGTCTGTACAGAGTAGTCTGCTATCATGTCCTGTCTCGTTATCTAAGTGTCTTTAAAAGGCTGGAGAGAGCTTTGAACTGAATCAAGTATAAGGTTTCAGGACAAATAATCAACATGGTCATCTGATACCACTATAGACCCAATCAGTATTTCTATTGAGTCCACAGAGATCAACTTCATGGCTGTTGAGTTGATATAGTGAGTCATTAATTAGCTCTAGAGTCAGCTAGTATTGAATGATATAATGATTGGTAGCTCCAATTTGACATCCAGGGCACAAAAGGTGCTTATCACTACTGGCTAAATGAAACATTCAGCCACAGTGTCATAGAGTGTCAGTTTAATAGCTTTCTCTCTCAACCTGAAATGTTGTGTCTATGTAATCTAGTGAAATGTAAAACATGGATTGGTGAAAGTATGGTTTGTTAATGTTAATACATTTCATTTTGAGGAATGCTTCAAACCCATTGTTCTAAAGTACTGTATAGGTGCAATTGAAAGGGATTCATTTGCTCATCAGTAATTCTGAGTACCATGGTAAGAGACTTTATCAATACAAGTTATTTCTTATCTTTTGGACCTAACATTTCTGATGGGAGTAGCCAAATTTAAAGCTCAGCAGGTAGCAGTCCTGTTTATTGAGATAATATTGGCTACATTATTTTCTGCATCGTTATTCTCTTGTGGCACTTAAATCCATGTTTGCCTACAAATACAATTTTATTGACTCTCCTCAGAAAATATGCATTGTCATGGAATCTTTGTGTATTACTTTGCCTTGGGAGATTTTACTGTGCAAATACAGGTTGTTGTGGTACCGACATCATAATTACTTGTACATAATTTATTTTGTTCCGAGATTATGAGCTTCCAGTTCTGTGTCCAGCATATCCATATCCTGCGATGTTAGTTACAGTGCACACTTACCATTTGGGGTGCTTGTTTGTGAAATGAATTAAATTTTTCTGTTTAAGAAATGCCAGCTGAACTTTTGTGAGACCCTTCTTCAGTTATTGTTAATAATGTATTTTTGCAAATTTGTGGACATTAACAACTGCTTTTTATTTTTGTTCTGTGTTCCCTTCTGCATGCTCAAAATCATTAAATTTTTTAAAAACATATTTTTGTGACAGCAGTGTCACTGGAAAGGCCAACTAAGACCCATCTCTAATTGTTCTCGAGAATGCGGTGGTAGCTGTATTCCGGAGATGCTGCACTCCAAGTAGTGTAGGTACACCCCGTTGTGGTAATGAGTTCAAAGTTTTTGACCCTGTGACAGTTAACTTACAGCAATATAGTTCCATGTCAGGATGCTCTGTGGCCTGGAGAGAGCTGACAGGTGATGTGTCGATTAATCATCGTTGTCTTCTAGATGGCGGAAGTCATGTGTTTGGAAGGTGCTGTTGAAGGAGCCTTGAAGTTACAGCAGTGCATCTTGTAGATGGTATCCATTGTAGGCCAGTGGTTGTTGGGATGTTGATGAAGTGACAGGTTCTTATTGAATGGAGTTGAGCTTGTTGAGTGTTGCTACAGAAGTACGCACTTGGACAAGTGATAGTATTCCAATCACAGTCCGGACATGTGCGTTGTAGCTGCTGTATAGAGGTGGGAGATGAGTTATTTGCTGAAGAATGCCCAATCTTTTGTAGTCACATGTGTTTATATGGCTGGGCCAGTTAAGTTTCCAGTCATTGGTAAACCCCAGAATATTTTTATTCACTATGTGTACTGTTGGTTATATCAACAACTAATGCCCATCCCTGTGGGCAGTTAAGAGTCATCCACATTGCTCTGTGTCTGGAGTCACATGAGAACCAGCTAAGGTGGCAAGTTTCCTTCTCTAAAGGACATTAATGAACGAGATGAGTTTTTATAACAAATGGTTATGCACTTGCTCTTAGCCTAGCATTTTTATACCAGATTTTGATGAACTAAATAACTTCTTATACTGAGGCAGAGGACACGTATTTGAAAGGGTATTTTTTCACACCACAATTTTGTGATCTAGATTACACTGCTGAGTGAAATACGGTATATTTGGAAAAAGGAAATTTTGGAAATCCTGTTGAAAGAACAGGAGAGAGGGATTGTTGAGTAGTTCTTTCAAAGAATAAGTGTAAACAGTCAAATGATCTGTTTCTGTTTGTCAGATTCAATGAATCAGGACGAGAGGAGATAATAAAATTATTCAGTCTAGTAACGTGGGCTTGTCCCATGTATAATCTGTAAATCAGTTTCATTAGGCTGTGGAATCTTGACCCAATGTTAAACAAAATGGAGATATTTTCAATTAACTTACACTGACTGTTGAAGCGAGTTTAGTTTTGAATTATCTAAAATTTATACTTTTAAAATAAAAGTATTAGCAGTCTACACAATCAGTAGGATGATGTGGGAACTTAAGGGATCTGAGCTTGGTTTGACCAACAGAATAAAGTTATTAAACTATTCAGAGATCTGTAGAGTTATTTTTTAAATGAAGAAGATAAACATACTTGCTTTAAGATCTGCCTGTTCACGATGTATTGCCTCACTTTGTAAAGCAAGTACTGTATGATAGGTATTTGTTCCAAAATGTATTATACTGCTTTGCAGTGGTGCCAAACTTAGACTTAGATTGCTGTTTAAAATGAGGCTAAACATTTCAGCTTGTTTTCTCTCTCTTTCTCTTTGCTACCCATTTCTGTCCCACAAAATAATATTTGTGATGCTGGGTTATTTTTAGAGGTTGAATTGGTTGTCCCAAAGGATAAAATTTTCGTGTACTGTGTGCACACAAGGATGTGTGCGTGTATCTTTCTGTATTTTTCCCCCCTATGTCTTTCTCCTGCCTCCCCCCACCTCTCTCTCTCTCTCTCTCACTCACACATTCTGTTTCACAAGGTTTTGCTGCAGTAAGTAAGTCTTTATTTTTCAGTGGCGTTTGGCAGATGCACTGGATGTGACTGGCTAATTCCATTCCGTGGCAAACTTTCACCTCACCCTGAGCACATTAAGCTTACAGCTTCTTCCAGCTTCTCTGGAAGATGCAGAGTGAGCATGCTCAAATGTAACAAATCAAGTTCATTGACAACAAGGAAATGATTTTTGCACTTAAGTTATAATGCAAATTCTAAGATGCTTTTATATGACTGGCAAACTTACAATGATGGCTGTAGTGAGAACATCTCTGCAGAAAGTTGTAATGTTTTTGCGGCGATTGCAAAGGATGGCAATTTCCTCTCCACGCTATCAGAAACTACGTAAGGTGAGTCTATCAGAGGCTGTCGCATCTTTATACAATTTGTTCACAGCTGGTGCTGAACGAGCTATTTGGAGTTCTCATCAGCCACTGCTATTTCGAATGACTAGATATAACAATTGATAGAATTATGTGTGGTCTGTTGTGGAGATCTCTTTGTATCCAATTCTGTAATACTGAATTAAGTACACATTTTCTCTATTCTACTGTACCCAAAGATTTATAGATTATACATGCTTAGTTTATTTGGTATGCGTCTTTTCAGCTGGTGATGTCTGGTCTTGCTTACTGTTAAACTGGTGATGGGTCGATGCTGACTAATACAGGCAAGATGGTCATTTCCGGATAGCTTTGCCATGTTTTAAAGTTTAAAGTCTGTAAAACGATTCTCCAGGCTGGCGTGAATTACATTCTGGTTTTGTGAGTTAAGTGTTATAACTAGATTAATTTCAGCTATTAAATTTAGTGTTTTTTTTTAAAGTAGATTGATATTCTAACCAAGTAAGTAGTCATTTAATTTCCGTGAAGCTCTCACTTGTGTTTAGTTTTCAGTGAAAGCTATTGGCTGTCTGTAGACTTCAGTTTTGCCTTTTTCTGAAGCCAAATCCTAACTGAAAGTGTAACTTCCATTATATATGTTAAGCATATATCTAAAAGGACTGTCTCTTTTGCAATATTGCCCTTAAGCGCAAGGCAACAAACTGACTGGCTGCAGTTTGATAACAAGTCTGTGCATATTTTGGGAGAGGAGTGTGTAGTAGAATACAGGAGAATGCCGACTGGTTCTGTATCATATCAAGCAATGATTAAATATTAAAATTAATGAGTAGATTATGTTAGTATAGGTTGTAAAAGGTACTTGTTTCTTTTCAGAGAAAATTAAGTCATATTGGCAGCAAAATGTAATTTAAAGCCATTTCTGTGTGTGGTTTGAACACAATTTAAAAGCATTGGAAGCATATTTATATTTTGTAACATGGTAAATTATCATTATGCCGTGTTTAAAAACTTTAGTCTATTTTCAAAGTTACATTGAAAACCATTAGGAGGAATACTCTGAACGTAGTTATTGGATAGCAGAAGTATAAAGCATTGCTGTGTGTTTTGATGTGTATGAAGTCCAGTAGTAAATATGAAGTTGAACTCAGTGTTAACAAATGCATTTGAATGTAGATTGATGCTGACAGAAGTGATAAAAGCTTAGTTGATCACTAAGTTGAATAATCTGGAATAGATATCATACTGTCTTTTCATAAAACCTGAGATGAGTTTGTTCTATCTACTGTCAGCTTTAATGATAACTAAACAGCCTTGCAGCTCACATGCAGTATTCCTTAAAACTAAATGCTTTGTCGATGACAAGTTTCTGATGGTGATAGTCTTTAACTCGCATTTATGGAACACAATTCTCCAAGGTTAAGTCCATTTGAAGTGGAGAAAGCTTCTGAAGAACTCAAGAAACCTGGACCGAAAAATAGATTTAGAAATAAGATGTCGTTTTGCAGAGTGTTGATAGTAATTTGTGTTGACCTCTGCATTCCAGTTGAGCTATGCTGTGCTTCACATTGGTGCGGTCACATTTCTTCTAGTGACAGTCATTTTGTCAAAAGTTTCCCATTCTTGAGTTTGGTGTTTTGGTGTTGATCTTTATATCAATAATGAAACAACTTTCTTCTCTAGCAGATACCTACAAATTAATGTCTAGCAGCATGGTAAATGCCTCAATAGAGTAACACAGGTTACCTCAGCTGCAGTGGATAAGCAAAGAGTAGAAGAGTTAGGAAACCCAGGTAAATAGAATTGATTCAAAGAAATAATGCGATAAAAGGAAGTATCCACTTTGTTAGTTTCATGTGTTCCTAAAGTTCTGAAGAATGGTCACTGGACCCAAAACATTAACTTTGCTTTCTCTCCACAGATGCTGCCAGACTTGCTGAGTTTCTCAGTAATTTCATGTGTTCCCACTTCAGTAACTCTTTTCCCAGTACAGATCAGAACCTATTGAATTCTGCATGAAGTAAAAATAATGCATGAGGGGTATACATTTTTTTTGCAAATCAGTGCAGTGGGGAAGATTTTCATTATTAAGTTTGTTGTTTGGTTACATGGCAGAGAAAAGAGTTGTTTCCTAATTTGTCCTTCAGTGTTCAGAGGATTTCTGGGTATTGGAAATATTTTCCCAGGAGCAGCTATTTAAATGATTTTATAAATAAATTTAAATGCACTTTGCCTGCATGGAATTTTCATGAAGATTGCATGATGAGTCTCTTTAGAAGTAATAAGTTTTACAACAGCCTCTGAATGACATTCCCTAATTTGTTGCAGCTGCATACAGGGATTCGCCAAATCATTAAGTTCCCAAGTGAGGAAGGATAAACCAGTTCCCCTTGTTTATTTACCTGTTCTCTCGGTTGGTTACAACAAGGTTAATTTAGAAAGAATCCCTTCCTGTGGAAACCTTTCTCCCAGATCCAAATGAACATCAATCAGAAATTGCTGGAAAAGCTCAGCAGGTCTAGCAGCATCTGTGGAATGAAAACAGAATTAACGTTTTGGGTCGGTGACCCTTGTTTAGAGTGTTAACTCTGCTTTCCCTCCACTGATGCTGCTAGACCTGCTGAGTTTTACCAGTAATTTCTGGTTTTGTTTCTGATTTCCAGCATCTGCAGCTCTTTGGTTTTTGCCAAATGAATATAAATTTTAAATGGAGCTAATTTAATCAGGCTTTCTTGAATTAACATAAAGAGCAGTTTATCAAATTACTAGGGAGTATTACTGAACAAAGAGACCTTGGGGTGCAGGTTCATAGTTCCTTGAAGTTGGAGTCACAGGTAGACAGGGTAGTGAAGAAGGTGTTTTGTGCACCTGCCTTTATTGGTCAGTGTATTGAGTATAGGTATTGGGATGTCATGTTGCGGCTATACAGAACATTGGTTAGGCCACTTTTGGAATACAGTGTGCAATTCGGATCTCCCTGCTATAGGAAGGATGTTGTTGAACTTAAAAGGGTACAGAAATGATTTACTAAGATGTTGCCAGGGTTGGAGGGTTTGAGCTATACGGAGCAACTGAATAGGCTGGGGCTAATTTCCCTGGAATGTCGGAGGTTGAGGCATGATTTTATAAAGATTTATAAAATCGTGAAGGGTAAGGACAGAGTGAATAGCCAAGGTCTTTTTCCCCTGGGTAGGGAGTCCAAAACTAGAGGGTATAGGTTTAAGGTGAGAGGGGAAAGATTTAAAAGGGACCTAAGGGGCAACCATTTCAATCAGAGGATGGTGTGTGTGTGTGGAATGAGCTTCCAGAGGAAGTGGTGGAGGCTGGTACAATTACAACATATAAAAGGCATCTGGATGGGTGCATGAATAGGAAGGGTTTAGAGGGATATGGACCAAGTGCTGGCAAATGGGACTAGATTAATATAGGATATCTGGAGGCGTGGACCAAGTTGGACCAAAGTGTCTGTTTCAGTGCTGTGCAACTGTATGACTCTAGATGCAAGAAGTAGTAACACAACACACACATACAAAAGTAAGCGATGATTGCAACTGGATAAAAGTAAAAGCAAAATACAACTGAGCCTCTGAATTATTTGTGAAGAACAAGTACAAAGATGTAGCAGCTGTGATTGGATGGGGCCAGTAGCGTTGACCTTGGTAGTTGAGCTGACAGTTTTGATATTGATTTTGTAATCAAAATTCCTTTGTTGTGATTACTTTTGAACTCGCTGACAGCACGTGGAGTAAGAAGGGGTAATTCCCTTTGTTTTTCTGGTAGGATAGGGCTGTTAAAAATCGCTATTCTCAAAGCTGTGTCCCTCAGCACTCTGCGCCATATACCAGGACATTTTCTGGTAATAGTGAAAGGCTTACTGTTGCATTCAGTTTTTAACCTCTTTTTCATACATTTCTGGAGGGTAAAACAGATATGCCTTAAAGACGTGGCTGTCTGCTGAGAGAGATGTAGTCAGCCCCTCTCTCTGTCTTGATAGGAGGTCTGTCCCTGTTTGAAATTTCCCTGATTCTTTACAGGTACAACATTACATTGGCTTCTTGTAGGATTTTTCCAGTGAGTTTACATTTGCAGTTTATACTTTCCGTAGCAGTCCTCTTTTTCTTTAAAAAGAAACTAATTTTGAAATTAGAAGTGAAAAGAGGCCTGTTTGTATTTTGAAGCTCTGATCTATTGTCATAATACTGGTTTTGTTTCTAACATTGATTGAAAGTTTTATTAATTCTGGTCAGGTCAGGTCTTAGTTGGTTGTGACATATCTAACTAGAAGTTTGACATTTGAATGTCTATAATGTAAATTATTTTTATTCCTGTAATTCTATAAAGGGAATTAATTTCAAATGTTTAGGTACAAGGTATTGAGGAGTTAAGGGAACAGTAGGAGAGAGAAAATATGCTGTACCATCTGTCGTAGTGAGATTTGAAGCCAAATCCCAAGGACATTAGCCTGTGGTTCTGGATTTATAGTCCGATGATATCACTACTCCACCCCCACCTTAAGAATTTTGTGTCTCTTGTTTGTCCACTATAGTTGTCCACCAGTTACCCTTAAAAATAAAACGATTTGACTTGAAGAGAAAATTATCTTTGCAGTATTGTATTCTCAGCTGATTCCTTTGAAAGATTCTTTCTGATGAGGTTTGACAGCAATTCTAATAACAAATAGTATTGCAGTTAATAAAACTGCCAAGGAATGAATGGGTCTTTATGCAATATTTATGGTCTAGTGGTCAAGCCACTACCAACCTGCTAGAATTTCAATCTATGCCCGCCTAGAACAGCTAATCATTTTTGATGAAAATTACATGCATAACCCCTGTAGGACAGAAGCAAAACAAGCATAAAGTCTAAAGTCAATCTTTATAATGTTCCCTTCAGGGCTGTTAAAACTATCCTGTACTTTTAATGAGGAAAACTAATTTTTAAAATTAATTTATTTTAATACAAGTCATGCTGTATCCTCAGCACATAATGAGCTTGGCTTATGACAGTCGACCAACCAACCAGCCAACTTAGAGGCTCTTAATCATCATTGTGGCCCCCTATTTGAACTTGACCAGTGACACACAACTAAGATTAACAGCATGTACCTCTGCATACTTTGCTTTGATTAGTAATGACATTGAGGTTACCAGCTTGGAGATTCTGAGTCTGACCATTATCAGGGAGCTCAGTTAAGTGTCACTGAGTTAATTTTTGCATCACTATTTATGTTAATTCGGCTTCTTGATGGTATGCACGTCAATAACTCTTGGAAGCCAGTATTATCAGTACTTTTTCGAAATGAGGCTTGTGTTGCTGGATAGGTGACTATTTATTGCCCATTCCAAATTGCTTAGAGGGCAGTTAAGAGTAAACTATGATGCATGACCTAGACTGAAGGGTTTGTTCTCAACCGTATGATTCTGTGATTTTATGACTGCGGAGACTGGAGTCACATGTATCCTAGACCAGATTTCCTTCTGTATAGGGCATTAGTGAACCAAATGGCAATCGAGAATGGTTTAATGGACACTTCCTGGTTAACCTTTTTATTGCAGACTTCCATTGAATTCAGGCTTCAGAAACAATGCCAAGAGTAGATACATCAGCAATGCAGCATACTTTCAACATTGCCATCATTTTGTGCTCAAGTCCTGGTTTGGAGCTTCAACCTAAAATCTCTAACCGGGTAGAGGGTGGAAAGAAGAGGATGACTGCGTCAGTGCAACAAAAATGACAGACATGTTGTAGGTTTTTTTCTTAAGTCATTCATGGAGCGTGTCCATTGTCCATTTCTAATTGCCTTTGAGAAGGTGATGGTAAGTCACTGCAGTCTATGTGATGTGGGTACATCCCAATATGAATAGTATAGTATTTATGATTATTTGGAAAAGCACAGTTTGGTTAGAAATAGCATGGCTTTGAGAGGGGCAGGTCATGCCTCACAAGCCTTATTGAATTCTTTGAGGATGTGACAAAACACATCGATGAAGGTAGAGCAATGGATGTGGTGTATATGGATTTTAGCAAGGCATTTGATAAGGTTCCACATGGTAGGCTCATTCAGAAAGTAAGGAGGCATGGGATTCAGGGAAATTTAGCTGTCTGGATACAAAACTGGCTGTCCAATAGAAGACAGAGGGTGGTAGTAAATGGAAAGTATTCAGTCTGGAGTTCGGTGACCAGTGGTGTTCTGCAGGGATCTGTTCTGGGACCTCTGCTCTTTGTGATCTTTATAAATGACTTGGATGAGGAAATGGAAGGGTGGGTTAGTAAGTTTGCCAATGACACAAAGGTTGTTGGAGTTGTGGACAGCGTGGAGGGCTGTTGTAGGTTGCAGAGCTGGGCAAAGGAGTGGCAGATGGACTTCAACCCAGAAAAGTGTGAAGTGATTCATTTTGGAAGTTCAAATTGAATGTAGATTACAGGATTAATGGCAGGTTTCTTGGCAGTGTGGAGGAACAGAGGCATCTTGGGCTCCATATCCATAGATCCCACAAAGTTACTACCCAAGTTGATAGGGTTTTTAAGAAGGCGTATGGTGTGTTGGCTTTCATTGACAGGGGAATTGAGTTTAAGAGCTATGAGGTTATGCTGCAGCTCTCTAAAACTCTGGTTAGACCACACTTGGAATTTTGTGTTCAGTTTTGGTCACCTCATTATAGGAAAGCTTTAGAGAGGGTGCAGAGGAGATTTAGCGAGATGCTACCTGGAATGGAGGGCAGGTCTTATGAGGAAAGGTTGAGGGAGCTATGGCTTTTCTCATTGGAGCGAAGAAGGATGAGAGGTGTACAAGATGGTGAGAGGCATAGATAGAGTGAATAACCAGAGACTTTTTCCCAGGGCGGAAGTGACTATTACCATAAGACCATAAGACATGGGAGCAGAAATTAGGCCATTCGGTCCATTGAGTCTGCTCTGCCATTCAATCATGGCTGGTAAGTTCCTCAACCCCATTCTCCCAGTTTCTCCCTGTAACCCTTGATCCCCTTGATAATCAAGAACCTATCTATGTCAGTCTTAAATGTACTCATTGATTTGGCCTCCACCGCCTTCTGTGGCAGTGAATTCCATCGATTCACCACTCTCTGGCTGAAGTAGTTTCTCCTTATCTCCGTTCTAAAAGGTCTTCCCTTTACTCTAAAGCTGTGCCCTCTGGTCCTCATCTCTCCTACCAATGGAAGCATCTTTCCAACATCCACTCTGTCCAGGCCATTCAGTATTCTGTAAGTTTCAATTAGATCCCCCCTCGTCCATCTAAACTCCAATGAGTATAGTCCCAGAGTCCTCAAATGTTCCTCATATGTTAAGCTCTCCATTCCTGGAACCATTCTTGTGAACCTCCTCTGAACCCGCTCGAGGCCAGTACATCCTTCCTGAGATATGGGGCCCAAAACTGTGCACAATACTCCAAATGTGGCCTAAATTATGAGGGGGCATAATTTTAAGGTGATTGGAGGAAGGTATAGGGGACATGTCAGAGGTAGGTTCTTTACACAGAGAGTGGTGGGTGCGTGGAACGTGCTGCCGGCAGTGGTAGTGGAGTCAGATACATTAGATACTTTTAAGCAACTCTTGGATAGGCACATGGAGGATAGTAAAATGTAGAGCATGCAGGGTAGATTGATCTTAGTAAGATAATAGTTTGGCATAACATCATGGGCCGAAGGACCTGTACTATGCTGTGCTGTTCTGTTCTATGTTCTATGTTAAATATGTTTTACTTTGATGTGAGAGTCCTTTTTGCATTCTCAGCTTTCTGATTTCAGCTGGATTTATCCCAGTTGAATCTTCATTGTTCATATACACATCCTGACTTCCAATCAGCAAGGGTTGACACTTGTGAGTAGAAGAAAGGCAGGAATCCTAACAATGGAACAAAAAGTAGTTACAAATCTGGGTCAAAACTCTGTACTGTAACATGGAAATTTGAAGATAATCGTGACATTCTAATTTGCTGGTTATAGAAATATATGAAAATCGTTTTTTTCTTTCCTTTCCCAAAATGTTTGCAAACAGAATCTGTCTTTTTCTGAGACAGATGTTTGCAGTCATTTATTCCTTTGCTAGATAACTTCAAGCTTTAATTCTAGTGTGAACATAACTAGATATTGTGGAATGAACTAAATATCCAATAGATGGTAAGAAACAAAGTATATCTATTAATTTTTAAATGTTATTTAACATTAGGATTATTGTGGTAAATAGGGTGAGGGAAATCTGTGACAAGTAATGGAAAGTTTCTGATGTTTTACAATCACTGTTTTTTTTCACATGGGCAGCTAAAACACAATTATCAAGTCATGCACCTTTCATTCTGCCATTACAATTCTTTTGCAGGAAGTATTCAATTAGCCCAGTATCTCTCAGAAAGCACAGCAATGTAACTTAATTTTTCAGCCTTTACTATTCAGTTTTTACTCTTTTACATCTCTATTTTTAAAACTGTTATGCATTTTGCTGCCACACTACTGTAGTATTATATTTCTAAAGCAATTTCTAATACAAAAAATGTTTTGTCCCATCCTTGCGTTCTTTTATTGATGGTCTTAAAGTTATGACCTCAAAACGTTCACTGACCAATCAGAAAGGTTTCTCTTATTTAGTTGATTTTAATAAAAACACTCAGAATTTTTGGTGGAAAAGCTCAGCAGGTCTGGCAGCATCTGTGAACTAAAATCAGAGTGAGTGTTTCGGATCCGGTGACCCTTCCTCAAAACTATCGGAAAGGCTGTCGAGGAGCTGGACATGTAATGCTCCTGCACTGTTTGCGAGTTTGCAGCATTCATATGGTCCATGTACTTGTTCAGAACTGAGGAAAGGTCACTGAAACGTTAACTCTGATTTTTCTTCACAGATGCTGCCAGACCTGCTGAGCTTTTCCAGCAACTTCTGTTTTTGTTTCTGATTTAGAGCATCCACAGTTCTTTTGGTTTTCACTCAGAATTTTTAATTTGTCTTTGTGAAAGGGGTCAAAAGTTTTGTTTTTAAGAGGGATCTGAAGTAACTCTACAGAGCTGGTATCCTGTCACCAAGTCACCTTTTATTTACAAATGGAGAGTCCTTGACACTGAACCAACTCTTTCAGAGTGAGCAGGATGTCCGACACTCCTGTTCTTATAAGTCAGCCAGGGCTTCCTGACTGGACCAGATTGACAGCCTCATTCAGGAAACTCATTCTGTGATGTCCACCTGGCCGACCTCCTTACATTCAATATATTCCTCCCCTTCTGAGTTCAAGGACACAGGCTGGTTCTTTTTCTTTTGTAGTTTCTCCTGGGTGTTCTAGCACCGGGTCAGGTTCCTCTAATCCTGCCTCAGATATGGGCAGAGTGTAATGTGCAGTAGCTTGCCTCTTGCGCCTAGAGCATCTCGCAAGAAATCCATTTTATTCTGCAAGTGGCAAAGGCATCGAGGCAGTGACCATCTCAGATTCCGAGGTATCTTCGATGCTTGACAGAGAAGGAGAACACACATGTTCCAGAACTATCGGAAAGGCTGTCGAGGAGCCGGGCATGTTGTGCCCCGCACTGTTTGCGAGTTTGCAGCATTCATGTGGTCTTGGTGACGTACTCGTTCAGGGCTATTGCATCTACCCGATCTTTATATGTCATTAGACCTGACCTCACATTGACCATGTCCGTTACTCATGCAGGGCCAATCCTTTGGTTCCTACACCAAACGTTATCCCCTGAAATAAACTCTCTCACTTAGCAGTTTCGTGTCTGGCATTGGCTTTCCTGATGCCGTATCAGCCCCGTTTGGTTAGCATGTAAAACAATACTTTACACTGTGTCTCTCTACATGTGACAATAATACATCAAATCAAATCTTATTTATTAACTTCCCATGTATACAAAGATGCATGCAATGTGACCTGTTAACCTTTGAAGTTTCACCAATAGCATTAATTCTCATTTCTGTTGCCTTCAAGCTTTTTTAATCAGTTTGCATTGCAACCCTTATTGCATTCTGATTGATATTTTACAGATTGTAGAATTGTGGGCTATTTGTGTTGTGAACTCTTGCACACTGAGACTATGAATTTTGACTCTTTACTTTCATAACACGCTATTAATTATTTGCCACTAATCACAAATTCCTTTGGTTTATTGTTTGATTATGAAATATACATGGTGAAAGGATTTAAAGGAACTGTGTATGAAACCTGAACAGTAACTGAAGCTGTACAAAGCTTGATTTAGTCAAGACAAGAACTTTGGACCTTTGTGTTGTATCCATGTTGTACACAACAATGTACTTTATAAAGTAGGCCATCAATATTCTGCTAAAGGTTTACTTCCTTTCTTTGACTTTCTTTGTTTTCCAGATTTGTTGGTGTTTGATACTGATTGCCTATTTGATATTAGTTGGAATGCTCTTTCACTAAATTTTGTCCAGAATATTTTGATGCAGTCCTGTGAACAGTAAAGAAAGGCTTTCTAAAATACTTAAAGATAGTGCATCCCTTCCACTCATTTCAACAGGTTCAGCTAGGATACAGCTGTGCTTAGTTTCAATTTGGCTTCAGATCCAATCTAATTATACTGTAAAGGAATATAATAACCAAGAGCAGGAGTAGACTGTGCGGCCCACTGTGCCTGCTTCCTCATTCACTACAATCTTGGCTCATCTTGGGCTTCAAATTTGCTTTCCTGCTTGCTCCCTGCATCCCTCGATTCCCCGAGAGAATGAAGGTATATTTTGTTCTTAAGTACATTCAATTAAAATAATTGATGTATATTTGATTTTATCATTATGAACCTATATTGAGCAGCATTATCTTGGGGCATAAATGTTTTTTTGATTTGTCACAATCTATATTGGAAGAGTCTACTAGAGATTGAACCCCACTATTCCATAAGTAATTGTAAATATGACGAGTGTAATCCCAAGGATCGTTAATGTCTGACTGTTACCGTTATTGAGGATAAAAGAAACTTACACCAGGCTTCATCAATGAATGGGGAAAAATATATTTATTATTATAAATGTATTCTTTAACAAGCGATAAAATGGGTTGTTAATTATTAACACGTAAACTTAAACTATTCTACCTTCAGATGCAAACATGCATACACTTGTCACCAATAGGGTGGCGGGATAGTCAAGACAAACAGTTCTTCTGAAATATCGTGGGTGGAAGATGTCGATAAAAAGAAACAAACCCTGTAGAACAAGACTCCAAACCAAAAGGGGGTAAATGAGGTGACTTTCTCACAGTTCCTGTGCTTTTTGGCAATGATATCATGTCACCGATCACCACAGTGATCCTCAATTTGATAGTTGATCAATTGGACCTATGTCTGGGCTTGGATCAGAAATGGCCTGATTCCACACTGTAGGCATTCTAACACAATGTTGATTTATGTATGCTGAAAAGATTTTGGCCAGAAAATCCTCAGCAAAGACATTTTGGTTGAGAGTTATGTGCTGTGTTGAATTAATGTAGCAACTGCCACCCACTATTGTAGAATGCAGCTGAAAAACAAATGAGTATGGAGGAACTGTTGGGTACATCTCCAGCAAGGTAACAGCTTTCAGGAAAATTGTGGAAGTAACTACTAAAATTATAGTGAGGCTTTTTGGTAAATTATTCTTTAACTGAAGTGCTGAAAAAATGTGAGCTCAGCAGGAACTAAAATGAAAGGGAACTACACAAACTAGAAGTCAGAAATGAAAACAACATATTGGAAATGTACAGATTTTCTGATGACATCTAAAGTGAAGAGTAATTATTATTTGCAACCTTCGTTAACTAGAGGGTTATGGAGCCTTAATGGAGGCTGTCAGGAAAGGCAGTTGTCTAAACCAGAAATTGAATAGTTACAATGTGCTAAACATTTCTGGAATGGTGTTAGTAGTGTTTATTAAAAGTATTTTTTTCCCGGAAATTATTTTTCCGGAATCTATACATTTTTGGTGAAGACCCAGAATTCTGCTCCAGAACACTCTGGCCCACTTTCACAACTCCACATTTTCTTTGCAGTGTGGTTGATGGGGCATTCTCGACTAACATGGCAGCATTTATCAGCATCACATTTTTTAGTTTCTTGAACTAACTGGCAGTTTTAATTCAGGTTTGACCACATCCAAATCATCGCAACTGGTGACAATCCCACTTTTGTTCATCTTTTGCTTTTGATACTTTATTGATGATATAACTATATTGTACGCTCATTCAAAATTTTTTTTCTTCTTAAACTCCAGTCACTAAATAGTTTGGTACTGAAACAGTGTCTTTTCTCACCTCTGGCATCTACTAATTAGCTGGAAAAGTTTATTGCATTTGTCACGAAAATTTAATACTGGAGGCTGTTTCCGTTCTGATTGAGTTATAATAGTGACAAGATTGAAGCAATCCATCAAAAGCATTCAACTACACCCAGCCTAGACTCTCATCCTTACAATTTGTTGCAAATCATACTTGGAAGAAATAATATTAATGAACAGCATCAGCATAATTGCAATAAGCACTTCACTGTATTACTTTTCTCAGGCATCTTAATTTTTAGTCAGTTGAAAATCAGGATGAGAGTCTTCCTGACTACCTTTGTAATGACAAACTGTCAAATGGAAGAAGTGCTGCAGTACTGAAAGTGTGAATGACAGTGCAAAAAGATTTAGAAAAATAACATTCATTGCCGCCTCTTTTAAAGTGTTTCAAGTGTGCATTGTGACTTTGAGGGAAATGGCTGAGGAGGAATTAATGAGCCAAGTAAGCTGAATTAATGCAAAGAAACTTCCAGTCTCCAGATTGTCAGAAACCAGTGAGTCGGTATCCTGTGGAATTCCTGATGTATGGAGCTGTGTGGATCTAGAGTTGGAAACCTGTCAGATAGGGCTAAGTATGGACTGTTTCGTTTCAATTTCCATTATCTGATTGTTATATCAGAAACTTTCATGGACTGAATTTTCTTTCAAAAGGACAAAAGCATGGACCTAAAATGATTGCTGTGGTCTCCTGACTATAGACTGCAGCAAGCTTCGGGACACCCATGTGGAATGAATGAATGAATTAATCTTCATTTAAATAATGATTTCACCTATAGTCACTGAAACAGGCAACTGAATCAGCATCAAGAAACTCACGTTTCCTGTTGTAGTTCACATATGTATGATAATTTTACATATTCTGAATGGAGAGCTCAACTGCCAGTTTGCCAGCTTAGAAAGATAGTGCAGCTAAACTCTGAAATACACACTAAACTATATTTCAACAGCTGTTTTTAAGAAGAGCAGAAAAAGAGAAAAAAAATTCATTTATGGCAAGAGCTGGAACTCTTTCTCTCCCTTTGTCTCTCATCATGTTGGAAGACAGTGCCTAGTGGAAAAAGCAAATTGGAAAACAACAATTTATCAAGGAAGCAGAGATAGCTACAGATTCCTCTACTGCTGAGTATACATTTCAAACATTAAACAACCTTTCTCCCAAGCTAAGAATCTAACATCTCAAATGTTCAAATGGCTTCGCCTGAGAAGTTGCAAGTAATGTTCTTACCATACAAATCCCAGGCCATGACCATCTCCAATAAGAGACAATCGAATAACTGCCCCATGACATTCAATGGTGTCACCATCACTGAATCCCCCTCTCTCACCATCCTTAGGGTTACCATTGACTGGAAATGCAACTGAACTCGCCACATAAACATAGTGGCTACAAGAGCAGGTCAGAGGCTAGGAATACTGTGACAAGTAACTTGCCAGCTGACTCCTGAAAGCCTGTCCACCATCTACATGGCACAAGTCAGGAGTGTGATGGGATACTTCCCACTTGTCTGGATGGATGCTGCTCAAACAACACTCAAGAAGCTTGATGCCATCCAGGACAAAGCAGTCCATTTGATTGGCATCACATCCACAAACACCCACTTTCTCCAACCATTGATGCTCCGTAGCAGCAGCGTGCATTGTCTAAAAGATGCACAGCAGAAATTCACCAAAGATCCTTAGCACCTTCCAAACCTATAACTACTCTCAAGGCCCTCACTTCACAACTTTGTTAAAAAGGCATCCTGATAGATGACATTATTCTTTCATCATTTTTTTAATGTTGCTGAAATTCAATGATCAGTTTGGATGAGAATTTAGGAGGCATCTAAAATTACAGAGGGATCTTGAACAATTGGCCATTGGGCTGAGTAGTGGCAGATGGAATTTAATTTGGATAAATGCGAGCTATTGCATTTTGGTAAAACAAATAAGGGCAGGACTTATACAGTTAGTAGAGCCGTGGATAGAGTTGTAGAATTGAGAGACCAAAGGATTGATGTTACATAATTCTTTGGAAGTTGGACAGGGTGGCTAAGAAGGCACTTAGCACGCTTGCCTTCATTGATCAGACCGTTGAGTTATAGGAGTTGGGATGTCGTGTTGAGGTTATACAGTTCATTGGTGAAGCCACTTTTTGAGTACTGCGTATTGTTCCGGTTGCCCTGCTATAGGAAGGATACGATTAAATTGGAGAGGGTTCGGGAAACATTTACCAGGATGTTGCTGGGACTGGAGGATTTGAGCTATAATGATACGCTGGATAGGCTGTGACCTTTTTCACTAGAGCTTTAGGAGGTTGATGGGTGACTTTATAGAGGTTTATAAAATCATGAGGGGTATAGATTAGGTAAATAGCAAAGGTCTTTTCTCTAGGGTAGGGGAGTTCAAAACTAGAGGACACATTTTTAAGGTAAATGGAGAAAGATTTAAAAGGGACCTGAAGGGCAACTTTTTCACACTGAGGGTGGTTCGCCTGTGGAATGAACTGCCAGTGGAAGTGGTAGATGCAGGTACAGTTCTACTCTGTTGCTGTATGACTCTATGACTCTAGTGTCAATTGACAATATAGCTGTCCCCAAATTGAAGTGCCTCATTGGTTCTAGGATCCCTGCTAACTCGATAATGTGAAGCAGAAGGTGAGAAGTTTGGAAACAGCTTCAGGTATAAATCATTTGCTTTAAGTAAGAACTATGTATATATATTTTGTGATGGCATCCAAGCATCCTCTTATGTTAAAATCTTATTGGCAATATCATTGCAAAACACAAAATACTACATGTATTCTTGTTCTGAATGTCACCCTTCGGTGCCATTTGGTGTTGAGATCGTGAACCAATCTCTTAATGAATTCCCTCCAATTACATATTACCTGAAATATAATGAAACAGGCTCAGGAGCCTGAGAAAGAGAAGATTAGAATGAGGATGTTATTCTCCCTGTTGTCAAGATGTTTTCAGTTTCTGTGAAAAAGTGAATTTTGACAATTGACTGAGTAGAAATTTAGTCTGATCCATTTCATCTGTTCAGTAATCTTCAAAGTAAACAGTCATGAAGCTGCAATATTAGCAGTACCATTAAATAATATTTGGTCAGGCTTGCCTTGAAGAGATTGAGTGTTATCTATAAAACCAGGAGTGAGTTTACATGGTAACTAAATTATCTAATGGCCTGACCTTTAATAGGGTGCAGCTACTGACAGCATGTGACAGTATTGTTTATGAATAGTTGTACTTTTTTGCTCCAAATACTAACTTGTAAAATTTAGACTAGAACAAGTATTGTTTTGGAGTCTTTGAGCAAGTTGTGTCGAAACTGCTGATTATTACAGAAATCATCAAAAAGGTGTAAATTGCTAGGAGGGAGAAGAGCTGTTACATTTATCAGTTGTCACGTTGACATATTCCATTGTAGTAGGTAAGTTAGTGTCTTCTGTAATTTATTTCTTATAATTGCAAGTATTTATCTTTTAGAACTGCAAATTAAATTGCCACCAGCGATTATTTTTTGGTGATCAACTTCGACTCCATTAGTTCTGCATCACAATCAAATTCTAATATTTCTGAACTGAAGAATCATAGAATTTTTCAGTATAGGAGGAGGCCATTTGGCCCACTCTGTCTGTGCTGGCTCCTGAAAGAGCTACCCAGCTGTGTCTGTGTAGGCCTCTAAATTCACCACTTTCAAATATATATCTGAGGAAGGGTCACCGGACCTGAGACGTTAATTCCAATTTCTCTTCACAGATGCTGCCAGGCCTGTTGAGCTTTTCCAGCAACTTCTGTTTTTGTCAAGTAAAGAGATTTAGATTCTCCCTCATTGGAGATTGTCATTGCCTGACACTTTTGTAATGCATAATTCTTACCACTTATCAGCCCTAGCCTGAATGTTGTCCAGGTCTTGCTGCATATGGACATGGACTGCAGTAATCAGTGACTATACCCACTTTTGACTTTGTGAAGGAGTTATGTTCATTGATAAAGCAGCTGAAGCTGGTCAGACTGAGGAACTTTGCAGCGATGACCTGGGACTGAGCTGATTGACCTCCAACAACCACAACCATCCTCCCTTTTGCTGTCTGTATCTCCAACTGTTAGACCATTTACCACCTGATTCCCATTGATTTCAGTTTTCGGAGGGCTTGTTGATGTCAAGGTGAGTTATTCATATCAGAGATAGTAGGAACTGCAGATGCTGGAGAATCTGAGATAACAAGGCGTAGAGCTGGATGCACACAGCAGGCCAAGCAGCATCATAGGAGCAGGAAGGCTGACATTTCGGGCCTAGACCCTTCATCAGAAATGGGGGAGGGGAAGGGGGTTCTGAAATAAATAGGGAGAGAGGGGGAGGCGGATAGAAGATGGATAGAGGAGAAGATAGGCAGAGAGGAAACAGACAGATCAAAGAGGCGGGGATGGAGCCAGTAAGGGTGAGGAGTTAGGGAGGGGATAGGTCAGTCCAGGAAGGACGGACAGGTCAAGGGGCGGGATGAGGTTAGTAGGTAGGAGATGGGGGTGGGGCTTGAGGTGGGAGGAGGGGATAGGTGGGAGGAAGGACAAGTTAGGGAGGCGGGGACAAGCTGGGCTGGTTTTGGGATGCGGTAGGGGGAGGGGAGATTTTGAAGCTTGTGAAATCCACATTGATACCATTGGGCTGCAGAGTTCCCAAGCGGAATATGAGTTGCTGTTCCTGCAACCTTCGGGTGGCATAGTTGTGGTACTGCAGGAGGCCCAGGATGGACATGTCGTCTGAGGAATGGGAGGGGGAGTTGAAATGGTTCG
>NC_063340.1:178913-197115 GCF_021869965.1 Rhincodon typus | reverse complement strand
TCTCTCTTTGGGCTCTATCCTATCGTTTACTCCCTACCCCACCCACCTCCCTATTTTCTGCATATAAACTGATGTTTTCCCAGCCACCACCAGTTCTGAGGAAGGGTCACTGGACCCGAAACATTAACTCTGTTTTCTCCTCCACAGATGCTGCCAGACCTGCTGAGCTTTTCCAGCAACTTTCTTTTTGTTCCTGATTTACAGCATCCGCAGTTCTTTTGGTATTTATCTTCTTCCCTGTCTACTCTGTCCAGGTCCCTCATGATTTTGAAAACTTGAATGTCAGACTTCTCTTCAGTCTATTCTCATAGCTGACATTTCTCTTTGGAATTAATTCTGTAGACTTCTTCTGCACTCTCTCTAATGCATTCAGATCCTTAACAAAATGTGGCACCTAGAACTGTACACAGTACTCCAACTGAGGTCTAACCAATGTCTTCTATATGTTCAACATAACCTCTCTGCTCTTGTACTCTTTGCCATTGTAATGAAATCTGAGTACTGTATGCTTTATTAACAGCTCTTCCTACCTGTCCTCCTACCTTTAATGACCGATGCACATTTAACTTGAAGTGTCTTTGCTCCTGCATACCCTTTAGAATAACATAATCTATTTTATACTCTCCCTCCATGTACTCTGTACCAAAATGCACCACCTGCTCAGAAGAGGTTTACCGGAATGTTGCCAGATATGGGGGGGTTTGGACTGTGGGAGGAACCCGGAGCACCAAGGGGAAATCCATGTAGACACGGGGAGAATGTGCAAATTTGACGCAAACAGTCAGCTGAGGCTAGAATCGAACCCGGGTCTCCAGTGCTGTGTGGTACCAGTGCTGTGTGGTAGCAGTGCTAAAAACTGAGCCACCATGCTGCCTATAATAGGAGTGTAAGGACCCCGTTTTTTTATTTTGTAACTCAAATTGAAATTAGTGGATAGAGTGGTCAAGAAGGCATACGGCATGCTTTCCTTCATTGGACGGGGTATTGAGTACAAGAGTTCGCAGGTCATGTTACAGTTGTATAGGACTTTGGTTCGACCACATTTGGAATACTGCGTACAGTTCTGGTTGCCACATTACCAAAAGGATGTGGATGCTTTGGAGAGGGTGCAGAGGAGGTTCACGAGGATGTTGCCTGGTATGGAGGGCGCTACCTATGAAGAGAGGTTGAGTAGATTAGTATTATTTATATTAGAAAGACGGAGGTTGAGGGGGGACCTGATTGAGGTCTACAAAATCATGAGAGGTATAGACAGAGTGGGTGGCAAGAAGCTTTTTCCCAGACTGGGGGACTTAATTACTAGGGGTCACGATTTCAAGGTGAGAGGGGAGAAGTTTAAGGGAGATATGCGTGGCAAGTTCTTTACGCAGAGGGTGGAGGGTGCCTGGAACGCATTGCCAGCGGAGGTGGTAGAGGCAGGCACGATAGCGTCATTTAAGATGTATCCAGACAGATACATGAATGGGCAGGGAGCAGAGGGAATACAGATCCTTGGAAAATAGGCGACAGGTTTAGATAGAGGATCTGGATCGGCGCAGGCTTGGAGGGCCGAAGGGCCTGTTCCTGTGCTGTAATTTTCTTTGTTTTTGTTCTAGTTCTTGTTCAAACAGTTGTTTACGTAATGTTTCCAATGGGTTACTTGCTTCCAAAACTGCAGCCACGCTTTCAAACACATTTTTTGTAACAGCGCTTCCTTATTGTACATATGTGATAGCTGGACCTCATCAGTAATAGCCTGGAAGCATTTACATTGGGACAATGGACACAACAGAAAATTTCCTTGAAATATAGAATGCCACATTGATACAACTCTATATTCTGTTGAATCTGGTAATGTGTTAGTTAATCAAGTATTTACTGAAACATATCCAAACTTGGGACACACTTTACTAAATCTTATTTGAATTCAAGTTATTGTACATGGCACAGTCAAGGCTGACAACAGGACACTGTTCAGAGCAATCACTAGCTCTTTATTTGGCTTGCAGTCAATTTAGACATTGCCTTGTGACTGGTTAATGAATAACCTCAACATACATACAGATAGTGAAATTAAATAGTGCCTCAGTAATCAGCAAAAAAGAGAAATTTCCATTTATTATAATGCTCGTACTGTATAATAAAATAAAAATGTGCTTTTCTTCTGAACAATGGTTAAGTTTTAAAAGTATGCATAATGCATCTGTTACTCATTTACAATTACCTTCCTTTTTCAAAATCCATTTTATTTAGACTACATTAAAAAAATCCTTGATAGAGAAGGTTTCAGTAGCTCCTACCTTCATGTTATGAGAGACCAGAGTTTATACACCAGTTTCCTGCAACTACATTTCTCAATTTTTTTTTTTGCAATTATAGAACTAAGCTGATGAGCTAGTTCTTGAAGGATAGGCATCATGCAACTGGCTGCAAGCAAAATGTAAAACTATTTGGGCTGTGTTGAGGATGGTTGCCAGGAAGACCTATTAGCATGTCTACGCCTGCAGCCATGAATCGTATCATCAATTTGCACAATGCAAAAATAGTTTTAGTACAGGAGGAATCACTTACCTAATCTCAGCACAATGTTTGCTTAAAACATATGTTCTGACCTAACCACAGGATTATGAGTACTCAGAATTCCTAAGGAACAGTAGTCTGTAGTGACCTTTTAGCTATATATTGTACCAAGGGAGTCAGGATCAGGGCTGAAAAATTTCATTTGTGAAGTTGAACTTTAAAGTGGTGGTGCAGTGGCATTTACGCAGTTGTAAACCTCTATACATTTGTAGTTCTCTGAACAAGATGAGGATGATGCAGTATTTCGCCATCATAACTAGTATCTGTCTGATGGGAAAATAAAGCTCTCCATATTGTCTACTGTATACAGTCCTCTGGAAACTGTTAGGAACAGATTAATTACAAAGACAATTACTTTGATCAAATTGACTATTTTTAAGTGAATAGCAGTTATTAGTTAAACATCTATTTAGTTGTATTCATGATTTTAATAATGGAATCTAGCTGCTTTAATGTTAATAAGCAATTGCTCTCCAGCATGTGAAAAAAGAAAGGAACAAAATAATATACCAGTGCTGTGCCCCATGGTTATGCGCATTGCAGAATGTTTTTAGTTCTTATTCTAAATGACACTTCAGAGCAGTACTGCGGAAGTGTTACATTATTGGAGGTGTTGTCTTTTGGATGAGATATTAAATCAATATTATCTGCCTATGAAAGAGTATGAAAGCACCATTTCAAGAGCATAGAACTCTTGCTGTATCTTGACAGTAATCTTTCAATCAACATCACTAAAAACAGCTCAACTAGTCCATCATTTAATTTCTTGTTGTGGGGCCTTTTTCTTTAATCTTTCAAGAATGTATTTATCACTGGCAAGGTCAACTTCTGTTGCTTATCTCAAGTTTCCCCTTAAACTGAGTAGCTTGATTGGACCGTTCTAGAAAACAATTAAAAGTCCTTAAGATTCTGGAGTCCCATATAGACCAGTCCAGGTAAAGGTGGCAGATTTCTTTCTCTAAAGGACAACAGTGAACCAGATGGGTTTTTTAACAATGGTCATCATCACTGAGACCAGATTTTCAATTCCAGACTTATGAATTGACTTTAAATTCCACCAGTTGCCATGGTGGTATTTAAATCCAGGTCCCCATGAGATTCTTCAGAGTTACTTCGTTCTTTGACTTGCTCATCTCTGTCTTTTCTAACCAACTTGTTCTTTTCAGATTTAGAACCATCCTCATCTACCTTTCTATGTACTCTGCTATTTAGGATCTCGCTATCACCCTCTCTCTAATAGCTTGCAGTCTCCCTTAATAGAGTTAGCAAATCTCCCCATTAGAATATTGGTTCCTTTCCAGTTCAGGTGAAACCCATTCTTTTTGAACAGGTCTTTTGTGTCCCAATGATCCAAGAATCTGAATCCCTGAACATTACACGACCTCTTCAGCCATTGATTTCTCCCCTTTATCCTTTTATTCCTTCCCTCATTTGAGGTTGGCACTAGGAGTAAACCTGAGATTACTACTTTTGAGGTTCTGTTTTTTAATCTTCTATCTAACCTTATATATTCACTCTGTAAAGCCTTAATTTTTTCCCTAACTATGTCATTCCTGCCAATGTATACAATAACTTCCGGCTTCTCACTCCCTCCTTTAACAACGTGCTTCAAACATTTTGAGATGACCTTAATCCTTGCACCAGGAAAGCGATATACCAGCCTAGATTCACGCTCACTGCTGCAGAATCTCTTGTCTGTGCTCTTGACAGGACAGTCCCCTATAATAATTATTCTTTTATATTTTATCAAACCACTCCTAACATAAGATTCATTCTTAGTGTCCAAGACCTGGCTGCCACTTCTATTTTCCTGTGAGAGACTACCCCTTTCAACAATACAAAAACTAAATATCTGTTTGAGAGAGGAATAGCCACAGGACGCTTCTGAACTACCTTTGTACCTTTCCTGACAGTCACCCATTTATCTGACAGATCCTGCTGTGTAATCACGTCTTGAAATCTACTAGCCGTCTAATTATATGTGTCTCTTGTATGCCCTCAATGACATTAACCCCAAAAAGAGACAACTTTCAATAGCATCTTGTATCTAAATAAACAAACTATCTTTCCTTACCCAAAAAATATAAAGCATGTGGCAAATAAAAAAAAATACAAATCTTAAATAAAATCAGCCACTTAGCTGAACAATTGAATTAAAACGGGCACACGGTGGCTCTGTGATTAGCACTGCTGCCTCACAGTGCCAGGAACCCGGGTTCGATTCCACCCTCGAGCAACTGTGCAAACTCCACACAGACATTCTCCCTGTGTCTGCGTGGGTTTCCTCCCACAGTCCAAAGATGTGTGGTTTAGGTGGATTGGCCATGCTAAATTGCCCCTAGTGTCCAGGGATGTTTAGGTTAGGTAGGTTAGATATGGGAAATGCAGGAGTAGGTCTGGGTGGGATGCCCTTCGGAGGGTCGGTTGAACTTGTTGGGCCAATTGGCCTGTTTCCACGCTGTGGGGATTCTAGGATCTATGAAGTAGTCCAGCAGACAGCTTAAAGTCCTCTGATTAAAAGAAATCTTACTACAGAGCCGTCCACATGTAGGCCTCCCCAAACGATTGGTAAGCACAACTTCATTAAAAAAAGCTCTCTCCGAAAAAAATCTCTTTAACGATCTTAACAATATCACCTTCTATGCATATATTTCTTTTCATGTATAATTTTAGAAAATAAAATCCTTGAACCATCCACGTGTAGACCTCTCCAAAAGCTCCATAAACATAACTCCATTTGGGAAAAAAAAATTGCACTGGTGGAATAGACTTGATGGACTGAGTGGCCTACTTATGCTCGCAGGTCTTATGGTCTTCCAATCTCCCTATTTCCTAACCAGGCCAATGATTTGCCTTCGCTTCCATGAGCTCATTCTTGCTTTTCCTTGCTGACATAATGGTTTCCACTTCACCGCAGCTTCCTATTTTGACATTTTATCCTTGTTTAAAATCCCTTATGACCTGTCAACACCTTTCTCAAGCACAATAGGGGATGGGCCATCGATGCCAGTATTGCATGAAAAATAATAAAAATTTGATTGCACTGACACTGGATCAGGCTAGTTCTGAGCCTGCACACTAAAACCTGCAAAGTGATTTTGCCAACATCAGGAAAGGATTAATCACAACCAAAATGTCACAGGTGACTTTGGAACAATCACATAGTGTCAAATGTAGAAACGGAGTAACGAGGGAGCTATTTTATGCTGTCAAACCACATCTTCCCATGAATCGCAGGTTAGTCATGAATAGTGAACAACAGGATTTATGTTAGCACCAGCTTGAAAGAATCTAAGTGAAAGACATTTATGTGTAAGCTTTTAGGTTGAGAAATACTTCGCTAAACTCACCATCGGTTGTCTCTCTCTAATGAGAGAGCAGCCATATGGTCTGGGATTTTAGTGACTTAGCAAAGAGTGCATATAGGTATTAGAAGAGATCATTTTTCATTGGCAGCTTAATAAAGCAATGCATTTTTATCATTAATCTCACAAACACATTTAAAACAGTGCCATTGGCTCAGAAAGGCAGTATAAGATTTAATAGCTGTCTAAAGTCTTCAGATATTTAGTCTTCACAAAGCCGTTTGTACTTTGATGTGTAATCTGGGCATTTAATAGTTTATCAATACCTAAGCATGTTCATATCAGCAACATGTTCTATTTGAATTAGGCATATTCTAACAATTAATATAGTGCATTTCATTATTATCTGAATTAAGTCAAAGACTGGTCATATTATGTTGGTACTCTTCAAAATATGTCAAGTCATATTATTAACAGTTGCTGTTGATTCGTGAAAGCTAAGGGAAGATGTTTAATAACATCTTTGGCAACCATCAGGTAGCTGTTTCACAGCACTTTACAGCCAATAAAGCACTTTTGAAGTATGTCTCGTCACTGATGTAGTGTAAGAAACATGGCAACCTAGTTGAACACAACAACCTCCCAGAAACTGCAATGTGATTGATAATAACCGGATAATCTGTTTTTTTTTCTTTATAATGTTTATGGAGGGGCAAATATTGGCCAGAAATTATCATATTCTTGTCTGAAATAGTGTCATGGGATCTTTTACGTCCACCCAAACAGATAGATGAGGCTTTTACTTATTGTCTCATCCAAAAAATGACACCTCTGACAGTATAGAACACCTTTGATATTGCATTGATATATCCACCTTCTGTGTTTAAGCCTTTGAGTGGGACTTGGCATGCAAAAATTGGCCAAGTGGCTTTTTTATTTTATGACAGTTAATACATGTTTGAAGTAATTCATTGGATATAGAGCACTTTGAATCTTTCAGGAATCTCAGTATCCTTAATCTTTGCATTTGTGGAGCAGTTAAGTGATCTGCACCAGACCCTGTGGACTTCCCTTATTCGTTGCATTATGGTAAATGCTGGATTTAAAATTTACCAGCAAATATTTTTTTCATCAGTAGTGACCTATCAAGTAAGATGGGGGTTACTGCACATTTCCTGTGCATTCCACACAAGCAAAGAATCACAGATTGAAAGGATTTCTTTGTGTTTTGTCAAAAGTTAATTCAGTGTATTTAATCATTTCCAAATTCAATTCAATTATTTCCAAATTCAGCAGCATCTAATTAATGGACTGCTGGGGCCTGAATATAAGTAAAACAATTTTGACTTGCCTGTAGGTAAGATGATAGACTTAATTGGAATGACCTAGAAAATAAGATTGTCTTCCTAATAAAGTGTTGAACATGTAGCTGTTGATATTTCACCAAACTTTCCCTGTTTCGCATTCCGTATGGTAGCTGCAGAGTGCTGAATTTGTAGATTTCCCACTTACTACCTCCCCAATCCCATGTCTAAAATGGAAACTTACTCTCTCAAATCTGCCTGTTCACCTCACAGTACTTATATTGGGTTCATTGTTTAAGGTCAGCTTAACCACTGCATGCTTGAAAGCGTCTTGAGAACTATTCTATCCATCTGTGATTAGATTTGTGTGAACAAGTTCCAAGCTCAGACATATATCAGGGAGTGGAGGCAATGTGTTTTCCACAAGATTATTTGAACTGAACTTGTGCAGTGTGAGGAGTAACTTGTCAGAGGCCTGGGACCCTAGGGCGAGAAGGAGAGTTAAAGAAAAGGATAAATACTTTTTCCTACTTAATGAAAGAAAATTGAAGCTTAGCAAATTTTAAATTTATTATGAATATAGACACTTTGCTGTTGTCTTGGATTCTCTTCCAGGTACTGTTGTTTAAGATATATATAGGTTGGCCTGCAATGCGGCTATAAGATGGGCCCAGGTTTTTCGAAACTGAAGTGCATGTTTAGGCCTATACATTGGCATGTAAGTGAACCTGCTTCCATTTTCTCAGCTAATAACTGTATATTTAGGGATGTATTTACATTGGGAGTTGGCCATATTTTTTCAACTTTGAAAATATTTTTTTTTATATTGCACAGGGCTATTAATGTGCAGTGTTATCAGTTCATTCCAAAGACACAGAATATTGAATTTAATGGATGGAGAGGTAGGGGCTTTCTTATGGAGGGATGATTATAAAGTCAAAAGCATCTCATCAAATCAGGAAGGATTTGATGAACATTGTGTCAGATGCCAAAGATAATTAATTTGCTGATTCTCTAAACCTTTTTACTCAATCTACACTTGTGAAATTATTTCATTAAATAAGCGAGATATTGATTTTATTTGAATTACTGGTGTGTTTTCACATTTCAATGTAGTAACCTACTCAAAAATTACAGTTCATATCTCGCACTCTGGGTGAAGATGTTCTTGTGAGAAACTTTGCAACGTTTCATCAATTGACTTATGCTGTCTAATCTGTAGTAGATTTTTACATAATATTTATCAATTGGTATATTTTTGGTTTATTCTTTGCAAAGCCTCTGTTGGAGTTGTGCAAACGTGCTGACATTCTGTGCCAGTTGTATTATAAACCTTTGTGATGTAGGCCCAAGCAGTGGAGCATTGCTTCATTTCTGCTATTTTGCCAGGATTAATTAAATATTTTGTATTTGTTGCTTATTAAAGAATAACAGCTTTCCCAAATCTAAAATGTCAGGGAGAGTCCAATTATAAATCCTGCCAAGGGAATGAATGACAAATTCCAATGCTTAGCTTGAGAATTAATTTTAAAATATTTAACACTGATTCTTGTAGGAATATTTTTGTCAAAACAGAAACTATAAGAGTAGGGGAGTGAAGCCCCAGTAATTGCAAAATAAACTACACAGCCCAGGTGTAGTTGCCTCTAGTGCATTTTATTGACTGTACAATTACAAGAATGATTAAACCTTTTAGTTCACTGTTATTTGAATAGAATAGAATCCCTACAGTGTGGAAGCAGGCTATTCATCCCATTGAGTTTACACTGACGCTCTGAAGAGAATCCCACCCAGGTCCACCCTATCCGTGAAACCCTGCATTTCCCATAGCTAACTCAACTAGCCTGCACAACGCTGGACACTATGGGGTAGTTTAGCATGGCCAGTCCTGGACATCTTTGGGCTGTGGAAGGAAACCAAAGCACCTGGAGGAACATGCAGACTCTACACAGACAGTCGCCTGAGGGTGGAATTGAACCCGGGTTCCTGGCGCTGTGAGGCAGCAGTGCTAACCACTGAGCCACTGTGCCACCTCTTCCTCAGCTACATATGAATTTATATCTACAGGCAACTTTAATACTTAAAGAGCTCCTACTCTGACAACTTCAGTAAATTTGGAGCTTCTAAAGAAACAAAATCCTCTTTCGTTGATCTTAACTCGACCTTTACTGCTAGAGCAGGTTAAAGTTCACTCACTTCCCTTAGCTGTCTGAGTTCCATTGCACAACATGGGATTCTCTAATTTTGACTGAATCTTACCTCTGTAGCTTGAAATGTATCCTTATCTGCAATCAGTGCAAATGTAGCTGCAAGCCCCGAGTGCCACTAAATGTACCAGTATAGATGAAGGTATTGGGATTTGGTTCAGTTGGTTGGGCAGCTGGTTTATGAGTGATGCCAAAAACATGGGTTCACTTCCTACACTGGCTGAGGTTACCGTGAATTTCCCAATGTTTCAACGTCATCCCTAGCCCAGAGGCATGGTGACCTTCAGGTTAAACTCACCACTAGTAATCTCTTGCGAATGAGAGCGAAGCCCTGTGCTCCTTTGAGTCTATGGTGACTTTACCTTTTGTATCTCTAAACAAAAGAAACTGAGTAGAACGTAGATAACTGAGAACGCTAGTCACAAATAACAAAAAAGCTTTTCAGCTCAGTACTGCAATAAATATCAATGTTACGTTGACTGAAACATTTAACAAATCTTTGAGTACCTGAAAACTTATATCTGCTTTTCATTTAAGTAGAGAGAGTTTTACACTGAAAGCCAACAGCAGGAGTATGTTGCAATATGCTTTTTGGGTGCATGTTTACTGTTTATTAAATCAGGTTCTGGCTCTTTGCTCATATCTCCAGGACTGAAGTCTTGCCAAAAATGAGGCCTCAGGAAATAGGAGTGTATCTGGCTTCAGAGAACAGGGAGGCTGCAGGATGCTGATTAAAATAATAAACAGCAGCTAGGAATAGAAGATTACGGCAGGCATTCAGTGCAGCAGTTGAATAAGAGCTTGAGAGCCTTGTATTAAATTAGGCAGTGCAGTGATCTGCAGTATGAGGAAGGGAAGCACAGTGGGACTAATGGGCACAGATCTCTGAACTCTCAGCCTGTAGCAAAGATGGTAATAAATCTGAGGGACTTGGGAAAATCAAGTGTTTTTACATGAACACATATTAATTTACAGATCAGTGGGAGTAGTCCTGTATCTTGCTGTGGTCCTCCTTGCCCTGGGGACTGAAGTCCCATTTGATGTCACTGTTTGGATATATGTTTACAATAGACTCCGTTCGAGGATTGTCTTTCTTACCTTTGCACAGAAAGTCGTTTTGAAAATTTCTTGTGTGACCATCGGTCAGTTATTTTTGACTTCCAAATTGTCAGTGGTTTAGACCGACTGTTTGATTCAGACGGACCCCATCATTGGGTACTTTAAAGGAAAAACAGCTGGGCCATTGGAAGAAGCGAGAACTAGCGAAGTCTTTGACTAAACTTTAGGGTGAGAACTGCCTGAGACGATGAAAGCACAATGGAAGATGGCTAAAAGCTGCAAAAGACTACTGAGCATCCTGGATCTAGGTATCTTTGGACGAGTTCTTTTGAATTGATGGATGTGTGGAGCTGCTAATATGTAAACCACAATCTGATGGATTTAGTGTGTAAGAGAAACATTAGGACAGGTTAAAACAGGAGATAATCTTCTTGAAGATGTAAAACTGCAGTACAACAGCAGTAATGGGACAACCTATTGCAGAAAGATGTAGGCTGTGTCAAGGTGAGACATAACGATGATTGGCCTGAACTTCAGCTTGCAGGAGTTGCTAAGAAAAATTGAACAGGTATAGTAAGAAGAAATGATTTTATCTTATGGCCTAATATTTAGTTCTTCATTTCATGTTCTTCACTTTGTGTTTAATTTCTGTTAATGCAGTGGTTAATTCCACAGCACACATTCTCTTACATACTTCAATGTATTGTTGATCCCTTTCTAAGTAGGTTGATAACTGTGTTAGTGCCAGACATAATGGAATTTTATGAACATACAACCGTAGTAAAAGTCAAAGTACATTTATGTTAAGTTTATAGAGAACTACAAAGCGTGTTCAAATGTTGGGAAAAGTCAGTGGAATGGTTTATTTGTGTTTTAATTAATTACCAGAGATGCCTGCCACAATTACAGAGAGCATATCCTGCTATGAAGAGCTCTGTCTTTGTTTAAATTGAGAAATTCAACATTTAATGATTCTATTATATATTAGAATAACTGAAAGCAAATATCAGTGGTCGTTCTTAAATAGACTCTGCATTAAACCCCACAAACCTCTACAACTTTTATTTGAGGAGAAAGGCAGAGGAGGATAGTTATTCACCAATTTTAAATACATTGATTGAATACTTGTGTACTCCATTTATCATTGTTATAATTTTTTTGAAGTAGTATTTACTATGGAGAAATGAAAGAAACCTGTTCTGGCCATAGTTCCCAGCTTAACAGTTGGGGCCACAATTTATGGGAGTTTTCTCAATTTTCTGGAACTTACTAGCATTTGACCATCGACTGCATGAATTATTCATATGCCTGAGAGCTTGTAATTAGTTTTGCTGACCTTTTACTGTGGCCTAATTTCCACTGCTAATTTAGTGAAAGAAATCCATATAGTATGGGTTAACAAGAGTACCTTATTCACAGCATTGTAAAGTTGGACCAGAGAGTGGATGGTGCTTATACGAGCATCCATTTGCTGTCAGGTACCTGGAGTGATTGAACTGACATTTCATTTCCTGTCCTCCTGCCCTTGGCCTCTCTATGGCAGCAATTTTGGAATTACTAGAATAAGGTCTTGTTATCATGTTAAAAAGGGGAATTGTCAAAGAGGATTTTTTGGCTTTTATTGCAGTTTCAGGATAAGAGAGAAAGGTGCTGAATTAATTTTTTAGTGAAATTTGTATCCAAAGGCAGAATGACTGTGAAGTGGGGTTGTATCTGTCTGCAAGAACCAAGTATGTTGTTTTTATGGAATTAATAAATTGATGCATAAACATGGGGCAGGAGTAAATTGTTACATATCATGGTTATTAGCTGTTAAAGCCTGAGTTGTTGTGCAGGGGGTTGTTTCCTTCCTGTAGAAGCACGTTGAGCGAGAGGTTTTGTTTATTTGAAGTAATGTCTCTGGAGTTTAACACACTGTGAAAAGCATTTGTGTTGCATTTGCATTGGATTTCATACAGTTTTCATGGTGTGCCCTAATTGTGCCAACCATGGTACAGAGCAAAGCAGTAGATTAAATGTATGACTGAATATTATGTTCAAGGTAGAGTTCAGTTCATGCAGCAATCATAGAATCCTTAGTGTGGAAGCAGACCATTTGCTCCGAGTCCACACCGACCCTCCAAAGAGCAGCCCACCCAGATTTATCCCCCTACATTATGCCTGTCATCCTGCACTTCCCACAGCTAATCCACCTAACCTGCATACCTTAGGACTGTGGGACGAAACGGCAGCACCCAGAGGAAACCCACGCAGACACAGGGAGGACGTGCAAACTCCACACAGACAGCTGCCGAAGGATGGAATGGCGCTGTGAGGCAGCAGTACTAACCACTCAACCACTTCACTGCCCACCCAATATTTGGGAAATAAGGGTTGAAGACTAATTGTGTGTTTAAAAATAACCTAATTCTGGCACAGTAGCTTCTTAACAGTGCAGTGTTTTTGATAGCAGCAGACTATTGCTTTAGCTAGCCTCCCCTTCCAAGCCTTTCATCAGTTTCTGTTTGATTCTGGAACCAAGATCCTCCTCTATCTTTTTTCTTTCATTTTGTTCTTCCAATAGTTCATGTGTGGATTGTCTTAAGGCAAGTTTTAAGCTCATTATCTGCAGTTGCTTGATCCTGAGCAATTTTCTTGACAATCTTATTTTTAACCAGTAGTGGTTTGCTATTCCCTTTCACTTTTAGGGACAGGCTGAGGAGGCAGGTCCCAAATCTACCTCAGTTGGAATGGGAATCGTGTCCATGCAGTTGGCATTATTCTTGAGGGAATTTGCCCAAACCAATAAATCTCTGATATTTATTTTCCATTAAGGGCCCCTCATCCATCCTTTTCTCACAGAGAACTAAGCCTCACAATCAGAAATCGCTCCAACAAATCAACACTCATTATAAGAAGAGAGATAACAAGGTGTAGAGCTGGATGAACACAGCAGGCCAAGCAGCATCAGAGGAGCAGGAAGGCTGACGTTTCGGGCCTAGATTCTAGGCTCGAAACGTCAGCCTTCGTGCTGCTTGGCCTGCTGTGTTCATCTAGCTCTACACCTTGTTATCTCAGATTCTCCAGCATTTGCAGTTCCTACTATCTGTGAAACTCATTATAAGAATCAACCTTGACTTCCTGCTTTGGGCTCCATCCATTAATTCACATCTTTCCTGTAAAACAGAAACAGAAGCTAAATACTTTAATCCAGATACAAGATCTAGTGTGGCAGATTAAATTTAACATTGATGTGTGAACTGATACAGAAACCAGGTAGAGTAAATGTTATAATTTAAATGGGTGTACAGGAATAAAGACACACATACTCAACAGTTCTCATACACCTACTCGAAAATCTTTGTAGGTGGCAGGGTAAGAGTATTAGAAGCGCAGTCTGTAGCAAGTTCCATTAAGGAATTTGTTTTCATAAAGCTGAAAAAAATGCAGAGTTGTAGGGAAGGGGAAATGGAGTGGGACGAATTGGATAATGCTTGCACGGAACGAAAATGACAAAGTGAATTGCCTACTCTCAAGCTTTAAGAAACTTGACGTAGCCTTGCAAATCCATGTGCAACTTCAATATCTTAAGTAAAAATGTGACTTTATATTTATGTACTTAAGCATTTTCTTTAGTCACCACTGCAAATATTGAATTGGTGGTTTTTAATGGCATTTCAGTCAAGGCCCGAACCGATCTTAGAAATAGTAGTAAGCCATTTATCCCTTGAGCCTGCTGAATTTTTCAATATTGTGGCTGATCTGATTGGGCCTTAACTCCACTTTCCTGCCTGCCTTCCATAGCCCTCAACTCCAGAAGTCCAAAATCTGTTACTCAACCTTGAATTAGTCAGTGACCTAGCCTCCACCGCTAGCTGGGCCAGAGAATTCCAAACTGATAACTGAGAACATTTTCTTTTCATCCTATTTTACGTAGGAGACCCCTTAATTTTAAACTGTACCCCTAGTCCGAGATTCCTTTAGGCATCTATCCTGTTAAGCCCTTTCAGAATCTTGTGTTTCAATAAGACCAGTTCTCATTCTTCTAATCACCAATGAGTTTAGGCCTAACTTGCTCAAGCTTTCCACATAGTCAAGTCCTCATCCTAGGAATCAACATAATGAATGTTCTTTGAACTGCTTCCAATGTAAATATATCCTTAAGGAAGGAGGTCAAAACTATGCCCTGCTGTATATTCGGTCTTACTAAAGACCTGGACTGTTGTAGCTAGAATTCCCACCTTCTTTATTCAGTTCCCCTTGTAATAGAGGCCAATGTTCCCTGATCTTTCTAATCGTTACTTAACATTTTGCGACTAATTTATGTAGCACCTAGGTATTACTTGTGTGTATTTGTTATATTGCCTCTTCACATGACTCTTGTGGTGCAGTGATAGTGTCCCTGTCATTAGACCAACAAGTTTAAGTTCCACCTGCTCCAGAGGTGTGTAATAACATCTCTGAACACGTTGATTAGAAAATGTCTATATTGTCTTTTCATCCACTCAGTGTGAGGACTACCAGTATTTAGAACTGTGTCAAATTCCCTTTGGCCAAGACTTTTGCCTTGTTATTTCAAATTCTTTTGGTTTGTTGCATGTATACAGAAGTCTTAAAGTAATAATGCTACCACTTTTTCACCTTACTCCTAACAGTGGTGGCATCTTGTGTGCCCTTCTTGATAGGTATTTGGAGAAAGCTTATTGTTGTTTATATTTTCTGCCAAATGACTCTCATGTCCCCTCTTTGTGTTGACTTGATTTTATAGTGCCATCCATGGTGGTTTCTGTTTGTGCCTTTGAGTGTTATGGGGATTTTCTTGCTTTCATTCTTCTATGACCACTTTTCAACACATTCTGTTTTATTTTCTTGTCTGAGCATAACCTGACGGCATAGAGTTTTACATCGCTATCAATATTTTGATTGCTGTACTGACTCTGGTTGCCTTAGGGTTTTGCAAGCGTAGGCTGATTGAGCGTGAGTACTACTCAGTCTATTGTGAATGGCTGAAAGAACATGTTTAATTTGATCAGCTACTTGTTAGCAGACATTTTGTTTCACATGGCATTAGATGTGATTCTGTGATTGGGGCAATGCTTACCAAAGAATCCTAAGTGTGTGTCAATAGCTGCACTAAAATACAATTTAATTGGTTAAGCTTGTAATGTATCTTATTCACTCTTGCTAGATACATTCACAGAGATGCTTTCTCCTGAACCAAGTAATTTGTCCAATCTCTGCACTTTGTTTTTTAATTACCCAATAGCGTGGTAACACTTTGACTAGTTAGAGTCGACTTGTCAATCGATCAGCCCTTTTCCTCTGTGGTATAAATTATGATCCTTTGAAACTTAGCATTCTTGCATTTGTCCTGATGAGTGCAAGGTGGAAAGCTTTGGCAAATTGTTTTTGGCACTATTCTATATGCTGAAAATGCATGAATGAAAACACAAGAGATGATAACTTAATGAAAGGGCTGTTCCTTCACTGTTACTGGGCCAAAAACCTGGAATTCCCTCCCTAATAGCATTGTGGGTCAACCCACAGCAGGAGGACTGCAGCGGTTCAAGAAGGCAGCTCATCACCACCTTCTCAAGGGCAACTAGGGATGGGCAAGAAATGCTGGCCAGCCAGCGACGCCCACATCCCAGAAATGAATAAAAAAAATGTAATGTCAACATATTTTTTCTTGCTGATTAATCTGCTGTACATCTCCACTATTTCCTGGATTTATAAATTACAAAATATCTGACTTTTTTGGGGGGCAACGTGTTGAAACTTTCTTTGGTAATGTTATTCAAGAGTCAGCCTAATACAGATTAAACTATCAATCTTAAACCTTGTTAAACTTGACAGAAATGAAAACTCTACTTTCCATTTATAGGTTTTATGCCACTATGACAATTTGTTGTCCCTAAATATTGCGAATAATAAAGAAGTACCTACCCATTCTATAATGGTCATTGTTTGGTTTGTCAAAGGCCAAAGATCCCAAATATGATTGAATTAACAACTTGATAGGCCTATTCAGGTTGCATTGGTAGATGTTTAATTAATTCTGTCTGAAATATTTGATTGCACTGCTAGCATATTATATGAAGGCAAAACAGGTGGTTTCTAGTATGTGTGGGGCTGAGGGTTCTGGTCAGTTGTGTTGTTAACTTGTTGAATCCAACATTTTTTGTCCAGTCCTCCAAAGACAGTTTCCCTGTTTAGCCCTTAATAAACATCACAAACAGAGAGATATAGCTGGGACTTTTTGGTCATGTGTTCTGGATGGCCTGGATTTACTGTAAAAATATCAGTGAAGCTAACAGTGCGCTAAATTTTCCTAGCCTTTCTGGATGATGTGGGCAGTGCTCGATCAGTTGGAAAAATATGACAAGATTAGAAAGAGATTCTTGGTTTTGAGAAAAAAATTCCAGTTTTCCATCAAAGGTTTGAACGGTGAGAGATGAGTTTCACTAGTGTGCAGCAAAAGGCCTTTGTGCATGCATTTACATCTCATTAGTATCTAATCTCACCTTGAGGTGAGGAATTAGACAGTGACAATTACTGACATGAAAGTCAGAGTGGATATTTGCCAGCTACTGCAACTGCTTCTCTCGCCTCTATCTTGGCCAGCAATTCTCAACATCTTAGAGTATGCTCTAGGAGAAGTGACTACTTGCACCCGCTTGACCACAGAGGTTGGCTTTGGACAAACCCCCTACTGATATGCCTTCTACCTGCCTGGATTCACTTCTAAATATTAGGTCCAGAGCTGCGCCCCCGGAATGCAACGCAACTTAAGTATTTTGTTCCCTTTCTACCTTGCAAACTTAAACTATTCCAGTTAATATTTGAGTAGTTAAAGTCCCCTATTACGGCCTTATTATTCTTACCCTTTTCTGAACTTTAATTATATTTCAATCCTCTATCTCTCTGACTATTTGGGGGCACACAACAGTAAGCCTGCCCTTTTTATGTTTGTTGCCTCCTTCCATATAACTTTGTGTAGTGATCCTTCCAAGTTATAATCCTTCTTCATTGATTCCTTGATCAATATTGTGACCCACCTTCTTTCCCTGGCCCACTCTTCTATCTATCCTGCTCTCTATCTGGTCTGAATACCCTAAAACGACAAGTGATGAGCTGCCAATCATGCCCATCTTTCAACCAAGCCTCAGTTTTAGCTATGATATAATTCTCCCACATGCCTATCTGTACACTCAGCTCATCCGTCTTATTCCATAAACTGCCCACATTAATGAAATATATTCTATTTAACCTTATCAAACTCACTTCTGTCTTAGAGATAGTAGGAACTGCAGATGCTGGAGAATCCGAGACAACAAGGTGCAGGGCTGGATGAACACAGCAGGCCAAGCAGCATCATAGGAGCAGAGAGGCTGACGTTTCGGGCCTAGACCCTTCATCAGAAAAGGGGGAGGGGAAGGGGGTTCTGAAATAAATAGGGAGAGAGTGGGAGGCGGATAGAAGATGGATAGAGGAGAGGAAACAAACAGGTCGAAGAGGCGGGGATGGAGCCAGTAAAGGTTTGTGTAGGTAGGGAGTTAGGAAGGGGATAGGTCAGTCCAGGGAGGACGGACAGGTCAAGGGGGCGGGATGAGGTTGGTCGGTAGGAGATGGAGGTGCGGCTTGAGGTGGGAGGAGGGGATAGGTGGGAGGAAGAACAGGTTAGGGAGGCAGGGACGAGCTGGACTGGTTTTGGGATGCGGTGGGGGGAGGGGAGATTTTGAAACTTGTGAAATCCACATTGATACCATTGGGCTGCAGGGTTCCCAAG